>NC_092104.1:7936276-8236276 GCF_045679555.1 Salvelinus alpinus | reverse complement strand
GCAGGTAGCCTAGTGGGGCGGCAGGTAGCCTAGTGGTTAGAGGGGGAGGCAGGTAGCCTAGTGGGGCGGCAGGTAGCCTAGTGGTTAGAGGGGGAGGCAGGTAGCCTAGTGGGGCGGCAGGTAGCCTAGTGGGGCGACAGGTAGCCTAGTGGGGCGGCAGGTAGCCTAGTGGGGCGGCAGGTAGCCTAGTGGGGCGGCAGGTAGCCTAGTGGGGCGGCAGGTAGCCTAGTGGGGCGGCAGGTAGCCTAGTGGGGCGGCAGGTAGCCTAGTGGTTAGAGGGGGCGGCAGGTAGCCTAGTGGGGCGGCAGGTAGCCTAGTGGTTAGAGGGGGAGGCAGGTAGCCTAGTGGGGCGGCAGGTAGCCTAGTGGTTAGAGGGGGAGGCAGGTAGCCTAGTGGGGCGGCAGGTAGCCTAGTGGTTAGAGGGGGAGGCAGGTAGCCTAGTGGGGCGGCAGGTAGCCTAGTGGTTAGAGGGGGAGGCAGGTAGCCTAGTGGGGCGGCAGGTAGCCTAGTGGTTAGAGGGGGAGGCAGGTAGCCTAGTGGGGCGGCAGGTAGCCTAGTGGTTAGAGGGGGAGGCAGGTAGCCTAGTGGGGCGGCAGGTAGCCTAGTGGTTAGAGGGGGAGGCAGGTAGCCTAGTGGGGCGGCAGGTAGCCTAGTGGTTAGAGGGGGAGGCAGGTAGCCTAGTGGGGCGGCAGGTAGCCTAGTGGTTAGAGGGGGAGGCAGGTAGCCTAGTGGGGCGGCAGGTAGCCTAGTGGTTAGAGGGGGAGGCAGGTAGCCTAGTGGGGCGGCAGGTAGCCTAGTGGTTAGAGGGGGAGGCAGGTAGCCTAGTGGGGCGGCAGGTAGCCTAGTGGTTAGAGGGGGAGGTAGGTAGCCTAGTGGGGCGGCAGGTAGCCTAGTGGTTAGAGGAGGAGGCAGGTAGCCTAGTGGTTAGAGGGGGAGGCAGGTAGCCTAGTGGGGCGGCAGGTAGCCTAGTGGTTAGAGGGGGAGGCAGGTAGCCTAGTGGGGCGGCAGGTAGCCTAGTGGTTAGAGGGGGCGGCAGGTAGCCTAGTGGTTAGAGGAGGAGGCAGGTAGCCTAGTGGTTAAAGGAGGAGGCAGGTAGCCTAGTGGTTAGAACGTTGGGCCAGTAACCAAAAGATTGCTAGATCGAATCCCCGAGCTGACAAGGTAAAAATCTGTCATTCTGCCCCTGAACAAGGCAGTTAACCCACTGTTCCTAGGCCTTCATTGTAAATAAGAATTTCTTCTTAACTGACCTGCCTAGTTAAATAAAAGGTTAAATAAAATCAAACCTGTCTGATTGCTGTAGAAGCCAGTGTAGCTGGGAGAATGACTGGGCCAGGAGGGCTGCTCTGACAGGGAAGGTGACCGGATGACTTAGGGTCCGACACACTGCCTCCATCTCCCTCACCATCTCCCAGCTGTACCCTATGGGGCAGAGAAATTATTAAGACATCATAAGGCTCCTACATACTTATATGTTATTAAACATTATACCTGCAAATTATATTTACCAGGTAAGATGAATGACTACAGCCACGATAGCTATGACGTAAACACCAGCTCATCCGTGTTCAGGTAACTCACCTGGGTTGTGTGTATCTGCAGTCCAGCCCGTTGTCCAGCCCAGGGAGAGAACATCACCATGGGAACCAGGGGTCACAGCTGCCTCCAGGAAGACTTTGGGGTCAAGGGGTGTGGCCTTGCCTCCAGGGCCTGGAAGGATGTCAGCGTTGATCCACACAGGACCGCGGAGCTCAGCCCGAACCTTGTCTAATAACAGCATTGATGGAGCGACCGCTGCCAGGCTGGGATGAACAACCAATGGAATTACACAAAACTGACAGAGAAAATTATACGGACGGTTTCCTGGACGCAATTTAACCCTGGTCCTGGAAAATCTCCACCGAAATATACTGAACAAAAATATAAAAACGCAACATGCAACAATTTCAAAGATTTAACTGAGTTACAGTTCATAATCAGTCAATTGAAATAAATTCATTAGGCCCTTATCTATGGATTTCACATGACTGGGAATACAGATATGCATCTGTTGATCACAGATACCTTTATAAAAAAAAAAGTTAGGGGCGTGGATCAGAAAACCAGTCAGTATCTGGTGTGACCCCCATTTGTCTCATGCACCGCGACACATCTCCTTCACATAGTTGATCAGGCTGTTGATTGTGTCCTGTGGAATGTTGTCCCACTCCTCTTCAATGGCTGTGTGAAGTTGCTGGATATTGGCGGGAACTGGAACGCTGTTGTACACGTCGATCCAGAGCATCCAGAACATGTTCAATGGGTGACATGTCTGGTGAGTATGCAGGCCATGGAAGAACTGGGACATTTTCAGCTTCCAGGAATTGTGTACAGATCCTTGTGACATGGGGCCTTGCATTATCATGCTGAAACATGAGGTGATGGCGGCAGATGAATGGCACGACAATAGGTCTCAGGATCTTGTCACGGTATCTCTGAGCATTGAAATTGCCGTCGATAAAATGCAATTGTGTTCGTAGCTTATGCCTGCCCATACCACAACGTTGACATAAGCAAACCGCTCCCCCACACAATGCCATACACGTGGTTTGAGGGTGTGAGGGCGGTTGGACGTACTGTCAAATTCTCTAAAAGAACCTTGGTAGGCGGCTTATGGTAGAGATATGAACATTACATTTTCTGGCAACAGCTCTGGTGGACATTCCTGCAGTCAGCATGCCAATTGCACGCTCTGTCAAAACTTGAGTCATCTGCGGCATTGGGTTGTGTGACAAAACTGCACATTTTAGAGTGGCTTTTTATTGTCCACAACACAAGGTGCACCTGTGTAATTATCATACTGTTTAATTGGATTATTGATAATCAGCAGCTTTTTATGCCCATGGAACATTTCTGGTATCGTTTATTTCAGCTCATGAAACATGGGACCAACACTTTACATGTTGCGTTTATTTTTTTATTCAGTGTAGCTTTTAGTCCATAAAATCGGCTCTGTGCACCAATGTGTCGGCGGAAACACTGTCCAACTAGCGACCGTGTCAGAGTGCATGCACCCGGCCCGCCACAGAAGTCGCTAGAGCGTAATGGGACAAGGACATCCCAGCCGGCCAAACCCTCCCCAAACCCAGACGACGCTGGGTCAATTGGGTGTCTTCTCATGGGTCTCCCGGTCACGGCCGGCTGCGACACAGCCCGGGATCGAACCCGGATCTGTAGTGACGCCTCAAGCACTGCGCCACAACGGGGTTCTTAACAAAACTCCCCCAGTCAGAAGATACTATCGTCAATAGGCACTCAAACAGTTAGCGTCTATGAATGGTGGTAGCTCCTGCACTATGTGCCGTTCAGGCTCAGACAAGGCTACTTACTTTATGACGGGTTGTACGATACTCTATCATTCTTACAGGTAATACACACACGAGGGTACATCTATAGCGAGTTAAATATAACAAAAAGCATAACAAGTACTAAACAAAAATTAGTAGAAAGATCATTCACCTTTTGAAGTCTAGCTTTATCCCTTTGTCTGATGCCTTGACCTCCTTCAGCCAATCACGCAGCGTGACATCACTGTCGGTCTCAGGAGGATGGGCCATGATTGGCTCTTTAGGGTCGTGACTCCTCAGAAGTATGTCTGCCTCTATCATGTGGGCGGAGCCTTGGTGTACGGATAGGAAATACAGAATAAGCAAATGAATTGATGACCTGCATCTTCACAACCACACTTATGCATTTCTAATAGAGCCCCAACTTTCCACAGAATTATATAACATCTCTATAGGAATAATGGGCCTGTGTAAAGACAGGCAGCTTAGAGCAACATAATGAATACAACCATATCCACTCCAATTATTTGTTAACTCTCTCCATCCAAGGTGGTCTTACTCTGTAGTGCCTCTGTGATCTTGTTCTTGCTGTTGGCAGCATGAGCCCATTCAATATGTGCTGCATCCTTCACCTGTATCTTCCCCTGGCTGAGAAAATACCCCAGAGTCTGGTCGGTCATCAGTTCTAGACATGGACAAGAAATATGGGTTGTCACTAATTAGCACAGCCACAAAGTTAAAATGGGCTATATCGTAAAAAATTCATGAACACAAAAATTGCTTTTAGGTCTGAAATTTAAACTTAGGGTTAGGCATTGGGTTAGCAGTGTGGTTAATGTTAGGTTTAAAATCAGATTTCAAGAAGATAAAAAAAAAAAAAAATACTAGTCCAACAGTCTAATCACTAGGCTACCTGCATATACAATGTGCTTATGCTACAGTCAGCTATTAACATAGCTAGTTACTGTTACGCACAATACATTAAACTAGCCTATTATAAGCCTGTGTAACAGTAATGCTGGACTCTTGACAACTATAGTAAGTGCAATCATAGTCAAGAGAGTAAGTTAGTGCGTTTAGAAAACGTTAGCATGCCAGCTTACCTTTGGATATCTCTGGCGTTTTAGACTCCAAATTCCAGACGACACACAATACAAAGCCGCAAGTCAATATAAGAACAATAACTCGTGCACGAAATAAACGGCTTAAAGCTGGGCTATTTAAAACAGCCATCAAATATTGCAAAATGCATGCGAAATACTGCAGTAGCAAAGCTGATTTTGTTCAAAAGTGCGCTTCCGTGATCATCTTCTTCTATGATGTATTGGCGGTCCGCAAACCAACGTTAAAGGTGCATGCCGCCACCTACTGTGCTGGAGTGTGTGGTCAATCACGGTTTACAACATTTCTAAATCCTACCTAACTCAGTACTTCTGAGAAAATAAAAAGAGCCCTACTAACTTCTAATAGACCCTCCCTCATCCCCAAAATCCAGTCCAACGCCATCCAACCTCAATGACCCTACACTTCAATCTTTCCCTCTCTTCAACATCCTTACAACAACACATGCGCCACCATTTCATCGACCATACACTCCAGACACAAAACATTCACATGCTTGCCAACCAGATGTAATGAGTGCAATGTCCTAAGCGCAATCGAGCTGCGCTTCCGTGTTTGGTATTCTTCTTCTTTATATTTGTATTTGCGGATCGCAACCAATTGAAAGGTAAAAATGTTTTATTTTACCTTTATTTAACTAGGCAAGTCAGTTAAGAACAAATCATTTTTTCAATGACAGCCTAGGAACAGTGGGTTAACTACCTTGTTCTGGGGCAGAATGACAGATTTTTACCGTGTCAGCTCAGTATTGTGTGAGGCATCTATTTCTCTTATCTAGCACTGTGTTTACGCCTACTGTTCTGGCATGTGAATTCATTAGACTTTGTGACACAAAAGGGAAGTTAAAAGGATGGGAAAAGGGAATAAAAATTGCCCTACCAACCAACCCTACACCCATTAAAACCTCCCCACTATACCATCTAACCCTACACCCATTAAAACCTTACCACTATACCAACTAACCCTACACCCATTAAAACCTCACCACTATAGCAACTAACCCTACACCCGTTAAAACCTCACCACTATAGCAACTAACCCTACACCCATTAAAACCTCACCACTATAGCAACTAACCCTACACCCATTAAAACTTCCCCACTATACCATCTAACCCTACACCCATTAAAACCTCACCACTATAGCAACTAACCCTACACCCATTAAAACCTTACCACTATACCAACTAACCCTACACCCATTAAAACCTCACCACTATATATATATATACAGTATTTACAGTTCATTCAGACAGTATTCAAACCCCTTACCTTTTTCCACATTTTGTTACATTACAGCCTTATTCTAAAATGAATTAAATTAAGAATGTTCCTCATCAATCTACACACAATACCCCATAATGAAAAATCGAAACAGGATTTTAGAATTTTTTGTGCAAATTTATTTAAAAAAATACAAAACTGAAACTTATTTACAT
Organism: Salvelinus alpinus; assembly: GCF_045679555.1. NCBI lineage: Eukaryota > Metazoa > Chordata > Actinopteri > Salmoniformes > Salmonidae > Salvelinus > Salvelinus alpinus. The sequence continues at coordinate 8,230,390 of NC_092104.1, read as the reverse complement.
AAGTATTCAGACCGTTTGTTATGAGACTCGAAATTGAGCTCAGGTGCGTCCTGTTTCCATTGATCATCCTTGAGATATTTCTACAACTTGATTAGAGTCCACCTGTGGTAAATTCGATTGATTGGACATGATTTGGAAAGGCACACACCTGTCTAGGGTCCCACAGTTGACAGTGCATGTCAGAGCAAAAACCAAGCCATGAGGTCGAAGGAATTGTCCGTGGAGTTCCAAGACAGAATTGTGTCGAGGCACAGATCTGGGGAAGGGTTCCAAAATATGTCTGCAGCATTGAAGGTCCCCAAGAACACTGGCCTCCATCATTCTTAAATAGAAGAAGTTTGGAAACACCAAGACTCCTCCTAGAGCTGGCCACCCAGCCAAACTGAGCAATCGGGGAGAAGGGCCTTGGTCAGGGAGGTGACCAACAACCTGATGGTCACTCTGACAGAGCACCAGAGTTCCTCTGTGGAGATGGGAGAACCTTCCAGAAGGACAACCATCTCTGCAGCACCACTAATCAGGCCTTTATGGTAGAGTGGCCAGATGGAAGCCACTCCTCAGTAAAAGGCACATGACAGCCCACTTGGAGTTTGCCAAAAGGCACCTAAAGGACTAAAGGATAAGACCAAGATTGAACTCTTTGCCCTGAATGCCAAGCGTCACGTCTGGAGGAATTCTGGCACAATCCCTACGGTGAAGCATGGTGGTGGCAGAATTATGCTGTGGGGATGTTTTTCAGCGGCAGGGACTGGGAGACGAGTCAGGATCGAGGGAAAGATGAACGGAGCAAAGTACAGAGAGATGATGAAAATCTGCTCCAGAGCACTCAGGACCTCAGACAGGGGCAAAGGTTCAACTTCCAACAGGACAAAGACCCTAAGCACACAGGTAAGACAGCACAGGAGTGGCTTCGGGGACAAGTCTCTGAATGTCCTTGAGTGGCCCAGCCAGAGCCCGGACTTGAACCCGATCGAACATCTCTGGAGAGACCTGAAAATAGCTGCGCAGCAACACTCCCCATCCAACCTGACAGAGCTTGATAGGATCTGCAGAGAAGAATGGGAGTAACTCCCCAAATACAGGCGTGCCAAGCTTGTAGCGCCATACCCAAGAAGATTCAAGGCTGTAATTGCTGCCAAAGGTGCTTCAACAAAGTACTGAGTAAAGGGTCTGAATACTTATGTAAATGTGATATCAGTTTTTTTTATATTTATGTATTAGCAAAAATGTCTAAAAACCTGTTTTTGCTTTGTCATTATGAGGTATTGTGTGTAGATTAAATAGTTTTTACCCCTAATCAATCTATTTTAGAATAAGGCTGTAATGTAACAAAATGTGGAAAAAGTCAAAGGGTCTGAATACTTTCCGAAAGTACTGTATAATGTTGTTTGAGCTCCGCTTGTTGCCTTTTTCTCATGGCAACGGGCCACATATTTTGCTGCTGTGATTGCACACTGCGGTATTTCGCCTAACAGATATGGGAGTTTATCAGTGTTTGATTTGTTTTCAAATTCTTTGTAGGTCTGTGTAATCTGTGGGAAATGTGTCTCTGTGGTCATACATTTGGCCTTTCTCTCACCGGACACCTCTGATCTCCAGCACCATGGGTACTCCTACAGTTAACACACACATCTTTCCCCACCGATACTACACAATCCCTTGTCTCATGCCCTCCTGTACACTTCTCACATCTAGGAATCTCCCCACCCTACACACAGCTGTCCGTGTTTGATCGCATTGGATTGTGGGATTTGATAACTAAGATTCCTGCTTTTATGAGCTTGAACAGTCATAGGGCTCGTTCAAGCGGGTCAATTTTGCCACGTCGCTTTCAAAGTGTGTTGCATTATGGGGATAAAAATTGTCCGACTTGCGCCTACATGTCGACTGCATGAACTTTACAGAAATCATGAGATCAAAGTGCATTTAGTTGACTGCAGTCAGAGAGGTCAAGGGTCATATTTGAGAGCATCAAAACCGTGATACATTGTGGGTAAATTGTGACTTTCGGCTATCGCAGATACGACTTCACTGCTCGACTTTCGTCTACAGCCGGTTGATTTCGCCTTACAACTCAAACGCGCCCTATGGCTTGAAAGGAGGCAGAGGCCATGTGTAATTGTGTAATCAGTGACATCAACATTGGCACATATCCATTTCTTACATTTGCATGACAAAAAATAACAATTGAACAATTCTACACACAGCAACATAACAATTCCACTTCAATATGTTGACCATCATAACATTTTATAAGTGGATACATTAAAACGTCTTATCAGACATCAGGAAATATTCAGAACAAGAGGTTTAGCAAAATTAAAAGCATTTAGTCACTTTCTATCAATTGTAATGTGCTAGGAATTATTCATATAAAATGTAATCACAACGGCTACACAGAGGCCGATATATTCACGTAAAACCAGACTTATACAGGACCAGAGTTGTTCCAAGACCAGTCAGATGCACAGCGGCAGTGCTGGACTTGGGCTGGTACACATCGGTACAGAGTGCAGTCACCTCTAATTTTGTCCTAGAGTACCGGCACCTCTTACAGAACATTGCCTCTAATATATAATGAGTACCTTTCACCTAAATATCATGAGTATCGGCACCCAAAAAATGAGTGCTGGCACACATTTCATTCCACTTCAAGCACGGCACCGCAGTAAGAAGGCCAGGTAGGATCACTCCGTGATGACAAACTATTCATGGTAGGGTGACCAGATGGTCCTCTCTTCCCCCTCTCTCCATGGGCGACTGCCCCAGAGAGAGGCCCTGTATCTGGAGGTCGGCGGCTTCCGTCTCAGCCTCTTGGATCTCGGAGGGCTGGAGGTCTGTGGTGTCTGATTCTGAAGATGACGCCCCACCATGACACTGGTCCACTCCTGCCCTCTCCTGGACATGGTTGGAACTGCAGATGCTTGTGCCTGCATGGTTGGACTTGCATGTGTCTGTCTCTGAAGAACGGTGTGGTGATGATTTGACCTGTGTTTGCAGCATATTGTCTGTCTTCAACCGTCTCTCTAGTTCCTCTGTGTTGCGGGCTAGCATGAAGCTAACCTTCCTCTGGTGAGCTAGAGCTTCTTCCTTATCACTCAGCTACACAGGGAGAGATAAGGAAGATGGGATGGAGAGAGGGAGAGAAAGAGAGCACGATGACGAAAAAAGAAGGAAGGAGAGAGAGAGAGAGAGAGAGAGAGAGAGAGAGAGAGAGAGAGAGAGAGAGAGAGAGAGAGAGAGAGAGAGAGAGAGATGAAGAGAGCAAGAGAGGGGAGAGAGAGATGGAGACAGACAGAGAAAACAAAAAGATCATTACTTGACACATTGGAAAGAATTAACAAAAAAACAGAGCAAACTAGAATGCTATTTGGCACTAAACAGAGAGTACACAGTGGCAGAATAGCTGACCACTGTGACTGACCCAACATTAAGGAAAGCTTTGACTATGTTCAGACTCAGTGTGCATAACCTTGCTATTGAGAAAGGCCACCGTAGACTATGTGCACACTGCCCACAAAATGAGGTGGAAACTGAGCTTCCTAACCAAATTTATGACAATATTTCCCTCAGATTACACAGACCCACAAAGAATTTGAAAACAAACCCAATTTTGATAAACTCCCATATCTACTGGGTGAAATACCACAGTCTGCCATCACAGCAGCAAGAAAAGGGCAACCAGTGAAGAACAAACACCATTGTAATTACAACCCATATTTATGTTTATTTATTTTCCATTTTGTACTTTAACCATTTGTATATCGTTACAACACTGTATATAGACATAATATGACATATAAATGTCTATTCTTTTGGAAATTCTGTGAGTTTACTGTTTAATTTTTATTGTTTATTTCACTTTTGTTTATTATCCACTTCACTTTCTTTGGCAATGTAAACATATGTTTCCCATGCCAATAAAGGCTTTAAACTGAATTGAATTGAGAGAGAAATATTGAAAGAGAGAGAGAGGGATCAGTGGGAAGGAAAAGCCAGATAACAATTTGAAACGTTTGAAATATCACTTGAACTTCTAGGAATATAAACCTCTATTCAAATGGAATATAAACCTCTATTCAAATGTATTTATCCACATGTACAGGAAATATTCAGGGCCCTAAGTATACTATATTAGGGTGTGGGTACAGTACAGTATACTGTATTAGGGTGTGGGTACAGTACAGTATACTGTATTAGGGTGTGGGTATACTGTATTAGGGTGTGGGTACACTGTATTAGGGTGTGGGTACAGTATACTGTATTAGGGTGTGGGTATACTGTATTAGGGTGTGGGTACACTGTATTAGGGTGTGGGTACAGTATACTGTATTAGGGTGTGGGTATACTGTATTAGGGTGTGGGTACACTGTATTAGGGTGTGGGTACAGTATACTGTATTAGGGTGTGGGTACACTGTATTAGGGTGTGGGTACACTGTATTAGGGTGTGGGTACACTGTATTAGGGTGTGGGTACACTGTATTAGGGTGTGGGTACAGTATACTGTATTAGGGTGTGGGTACACTGTATTAGGGTGTGGGTACACTGTATTAGGGTGTGGGTACAGTATACTGTATTAGGGTGTGGGTATACTGTATTAGGGTGTGGGTACACTGTATTAGGGTGTGGGTATACTGTATTAGGGTGTGGGTATACTGTATTAGGGTGTGGGTACACTGTATTAGGGTGTGGGTATACTGTATTAGGGTGTACAGTATACTGTATTAGGGTGTGGGTACACTGTATTAGGGTGTACAGTATACTGTTTTAGGGTGTGGGTACAGTATACTGTATTAGGGTGTGGGTATACTGTATTAGGGTGTACAGTATACTGTTTTAGGGTGTGGGTACAGTATACTCTATTAGGGTGTGGGTATACTGTATTAGGGTGTACAGTATACTGTATTAGGGTGTGGGTACACTGTATTAGGGTGTACAGTATACTGTATTAGGGTGTACAGTATACTGTATTAGGGTGTACAGTATACTGTTTTAGGGTGTGGGTACAGTATACTGTATTAGGGTGTGGGTATACTGTATTAGGGTCTACAGTATACTGTATTAGGGTGTGGGTACACTGTATTAGGGTGTACAGTATACTGTATTAGGGTGTACAGTATACTGTTTTAGGGTGTGGGTACAGTATACTGTATTAGGGTGTACAGTATACTGTATTAGGGTGTGGGTACACTGTATTAGGGTGTACAGTATACTGTATTACAGTACAGACCAGGTCGAGGAGTTTGTGCAGAGTCTCTGTGGGGTCGTCTGTGATCTCTGTGCTGGACGGCAGCAGTCCTCTAAGTCTCTGAGCCACACTGAGAGATGCTGTCCTATCCTTGCCTGCAATACACAGATATAGTCAGTCAGTCAGTCATTCATTCTGTACAAACAGCCTCACTTCTGTTGTCTTAAAAACACAATGATATCAATGATGTATCAGTGCCTTCATAAAGTATTCAGACCCCTTGACTTTTTCCACATTTTGTTACGTCACAGCCTCTAAAATGGATTAAATTGTTGTTTTTTTGTCCTCCCCAATCTACACACAATAACCCATAATGACAAAGCAAAAACGGACATATAAAAATGTACATAAATATTCAGACCATCTACTCAGTATTTTGATAAAGTACCTTTGGTAGCGATTACACCCTCGAGTCTTCTTGGGTATGATGCTACATGCTTAGCACACCTGTATTTGGGGAGTTTCTCACATTCTTCTCTGCAGATCCCTCAAGCTCTGTCAGGTTGAATGGAGAGCGTTGCTGCACAGCTATTTTCAGATCTCTCCAGAGATGTTCGATCAGGTTCAAGTCCAGGGTCTGGCTGGGCCACTCAAGGACATTCAAAGACTTGTCCCGAAGCCACTCCTGCATTATCTTGGCTATGTGCTTAGGGTCGTTATACTTTTGGAAGGTGAACCTTCGCCCCAGTCTGAGGTCCTGAGCGCTCTGGAGCAGGTTTTCATCAAGGATCTCTCTGTACTTTGCTCCGTTCATCTTTCCCTCGATCCTGACTAGTCTCCCAGTCCCTGCCGCTGAAAAACATCCCCACAGAATGCCACCACCATGCTTCACCGTAGGGATGGTGCCAGGATTACTCCAGACATGACGCTTGGCATTCAGGCCAAAAAGTTCAATCTTGGTTTCATCAGATCAGAGAATCTTGTTTCTCATGGTCTGAGAGTCCTTTAGGTGCCTTTTGGCAAACTCCAAGCGGGCTGTCATGTGCCTTTTACTGACGAGTGGCTTCCGTCTGGCCACTCTACCATAAAGGCCTGATTGGTGGAGTGCTGCAGAGATGGTTGTCCTTCTGGAAGGTTCTCCCATCTCCACAGAGGAACTCTGGTGCTCTGTCAGAGTGACCATCAGGTTGTTGGTCACCTCCTTGACCAAGGCCCTTCTCCCCGATTGCTCAGTTTGGCTGGGTGGCCAGCTCTAGGAGGAGTCTTGGTGTTTCCAAACTTATTCTATTTAAGAATGATGGAGGCCAGTGTTCTTGGGGACCTTCAATGCTGCAGACATATTTTGGAACCCTTCCCCAGATCTGTGCCTCGACACAATTCTGTCTTGGAGCTCCACGGACAATTCCTTCGACCTCATGGCTTGGTTTTTGCTCTGACATGCACTGTCAACTGTGGGACCTTATAGAGACAGGTGTGTGCCTTTCCAAATCATGTCCAATCAATTGAATTTACCACAGGTGGATTCTAATCAAGTTGTAGAAACATCTCAAGGATTAACAATGGAAAGAGATCTCAATTTCGAGTCTCATTGCAAAAGGTCTGAATAATTATGCAAATAAGGCAAAAAAAAAAATCTATTTTTTTTTCTAAAAACCAGTTTTTGCTTTGTCATTATGAGTATTGTGTGTAGATTGAATAAGGCTGTAATGTAACAAAATGTAGAAAAAGTCAAGGGGTCTGAATACTTTCCGAATGCACTGTATATCAATATTACATAAGATATTTATATACATCATTCACTGTGATACACTCAAACTTACAGAACATTAACTTCCATGTTTCTGTGTCTTGTTGAAGTGAGGACAATACAGTATATTTCAATACAGTATACCTTCTGGCTTTAGTGGGCGGGACTTGTTCCTGTCCGTCTCCGCCAGAAGCAGGAAGTGATCGCTGCGCCTCCTGAGCTGCTGTTCGAAGGCGATCCGAAAAGCGTCCGCCATTAGCAACGCCTCCTCCATCCTCCTGCCATGGCCCTCCAGCTACACACACAAACAACGTTTACTTCACTACATTCCTAAAGAAACTATTTACTTTTTTAGTCCTATACATTTCCCTGACCGCAAAAAATACTCGTTACTTTTAGAATGCTCAGGCAGGACAGAATTATGGTCCAATACACGCACCTATCTGGCGGAGTGTTGAAGTGTGCCACTGTCTGTCCGTAAAAATAAATACAATCAATTGTGCAGTTTGCGTAATATAAGGATTTTGATGTACAGCATTGATTTTTACTTTGTACTTTTACTCAAGTATGAACATGTTGTACTTTTTCCACCCCTGTACTTAAGTACATTTAAAACCAGATACTTTTACTCAAGTTAGGGATGTTAACGGTTAGCTGCTGAAAATACATTTGACCGTCATGCGTATCGGTCTAGGGGTTAATTTGCATGTTCATTTGTGTGGAATTAAATTGGCGCGTGTATATTTTCGTTAGTCGTCCTGCATTTTATTTATCACACGCCCACAGCATACAGAGCCTAGATAGAGAGCCTAGATAGAGAGGAATACCCTGCCACCTGCGAGAGTAGCGCCTCAAAAAGCCTGTAAACTACCGGAGTGAAACCTGCTGTTCTCAACTCAGTCATTGCGCAACAAATAACAATTCTAAATTGCAATCGCGTGTTAAAGACTTTGGTGGCCACGATTTGAAAGGAGCTGTTTTATTTCTCAATCTAAACTCGTAAAGCACGCCTCCAATTCGCCATTCGGATGCATAGGCTATAGCCTTCCTACGGTTCACTATCAGCGCGTCATCCACCACTTTACAATGGGAGCTTGAGGCAGTGTAATTGTTTTAAACCTGAACGTTTTACTTTACTTCAAATAATGACCGCATGTTTTACCTTGCTTCAAAGTAGCCTAGCCAAAATCAGACCATAGAAACGTGGAGGCAATTATTTTATAAAGACTTCCTCATGCCATTAACCAGTATTTCTGGTATTTCTGATTGGTTTTCATATCAACTTTATTTCGTTATACAGAAGCCAAAGGCACAATCCTCTTCATATTAACTAACCATCATAGTAGTTGCTATTAGATTCCCCCTTCTTCAACATTTCTAACGGAGATTTTCATCTCTGTAACATTTCTGCACATTAACACTAGAACCTTATTACCTAAACTGGATCAATTGAAAGTGTGGGTTCACAGCTCCAATCCAGATGTGTTGGTCATTACTGAGACTTGGTTAAGGAAGAGTGTTTTGAATACTGATGTTAACCTTTCTGGTTATAATATGTTTTTGGCAAGACAGATCTTCCAAAGGTGGGGGAGTGACAATCTTTACCAAGGATCACCTTCAGTGCTCGGTTGTCTCCACCAAGTCTGTCCTCAAACAATTTGATTTGCTGGTTTTAAGCATTAAACGTTCAAATAGCTCTGTGTTGACTGTTGCTGGGTGCTATCGTCCTCCATCAGCACTGGCCTGTACCCTACCTGCCCTAAGCTCTCTCCTGGTCCCTTACACTAAGTCTGAATTTGTCCTGCTAGGTGACCTAAACTGGGACATGCTTAAACCACCTGACCAAGTCTTAAAGAAATGGGACTCCCTAAATCTTTCTCAGATTCTTACCAATCCCACAAGGTACGACGCCAAACACCCAGAAAAGGCTACTCTTCTTGATGTTATCCTCACAAATAATCCTGATAGGTATCAGTCTGGTGTTTTCTGTAATGACCTTAGTGATCACTGTTTTACAGCCTGTGTTCGTAATGGCTGCTCAGTGAAACGAGCTGTCCTGATTTGTCATAGACACCTGCCAAAAAACTTTAATGAGCAAGCCTTCCTTCATGAACTGGCCTCTGTAAAATGGTATAGAATCAGCTTGATCCCCTTAATGTCCAACAGGCTTGCTCTACCCTTAACCTTGTTCTGAACACCTCCAAAACAAAGGTCATGTGGTTTGGTAAGAAGAATGCCCCTCTGCCCACAGGTGTGATTACTACCTCTGAGGGTTTAGAGCTTGAGGTAGTCACCTCATACAAGTACTTGGGAGTATGGATAGACGGTGCACTGTCCTTATCTCAGCACATATCAAAGCTGCAGGTTAAAGTTCAATCTAAACTTGGTTTCCTCTATCGTAATCGCTCCTCTTTCACCCCAGCTGCCAAACTAACCCTGATTCAGATGACCATCCTACCCATGCTAGATTACAGAGACATCATTTATAGATCGGCAGGTAAGGGTGTTCTCGAGCGGCTAGATGTTCTTTACCATTCGGCCATTAGATTTGCCACCAATGCTCCTTATAAGACACATCATTGCACTCTATACTCCTCTGTAAACTGGTCATCTCTGTATACCGTCGCAAGACCAACTGGTTGATGCTTATTTATTATATATTTTTTTATTTAACCTTTATTTAACTAGGCAAATCAGTTAAGAACAAATTCTTATTTACAATGACGGCCTACCAAAAGGCAAAAAGCCTCCTGCGGGTACGGGGGCTGAGATTAAAAAATAAATAAAATATAAATATAGGACAAAATACACATCATGACAAGCGAGACAACACAACACTACATAAAGAGAGACCTAAGACAACACAGCAATGATAGCAACACAACATGACAACAACATGGTAGCAGCACAACATGGTAGCAGCACAAAACATGGTACCAACATTATTGGGCACAGACAACAGCAAAGGGCAAGAAGGTAGAGACAACAATACATCACGCAAAGCAGCCACAACTGTCAGTAAGAGTGTCCACGATTGAGTCTTTGAATGAAGAGATGGAGATAAAACTGTCCATTTTGAGTGTTTGTTGCAGCTCGTTCCAGTCGCTAGCTGCAGCGAACTGAAAAGAGGAGCGACCCAGGGATGTGTGTGCTTTGGGGACCTTTAACAGAATGTGACTGGCAGAATGGGTGTTGTATGGAGAGGATGAGGGCTGCAGTAGATTACTCAGATAGGGTGTAGTGAGGCTTAAGAGGGTTTTATAAATGGGTGGGAGGTAGCCTAGTGGTTAGAGCGTTGGACTAGTACCCCTGAACTATGGCAGGTAGCCTAGTGGTTAGCCTAGTGGGTTAGCCTAGTGGGGCGGTATGTAGCCTAGTGGTTAGCCTAGTGGGTTAGCCTAGTGGGGCGGTACGTAGCCTAGTGGTTAGAGTGTTGGGCCAGTAACCGAAAGGTTGCAAGATCGAATCCCCGAGCTGACAAGGTACAAATCTGTCGTTCTGCCCCTGAACAAGGCAGTTAACCCACTGTTCCTAGGCCGTCGTTGAAAATAAGAATTTGTTCTTAACTGACTTGCCTAGTTAAATAAAGGTTCAAACATTTTTTTTTACAAATAAAAATACGGAACTGCTCTCATCAGGTGCGCAGTTTAGAACGGTGGATACATGACTAAAGTAAATTATTGCATTATGGTAAATTATTTATTATTAGCTGCTTCATTACATGAGTTGCATGTTCATTAACAGGCAATTTTTATAGCATTTTAACTGGAAGACGATAGGCTTGCTATTGTTGCATGTTTCCATCAAGCGGTCCTTGTATGCATGCATAGTATCAGAGAGGTACTACTCTACAAAGCACTCTCGCCAAAATCTGTCCAAAATAAGTCCAATGTGTTTCTATAGGCTTATTTTGGGCATAAAGCTGGTCACCTGCCGCCTGCCTTCCTGCCTTGGGACGACTCCCACTGTTAGGGCGGAAACAAAAGCATCTCGTCATTATAAACAGATCTCTGATAGTATTTTCTGTCGGTCACGTCATTTTACTGTTTGGGGAAAATATAACCGTTTGTTGACCGGTTAATGAGGGTTAGTTAGTCGGCAGCAAAATGGACCGAAATTTGTATCCTTAACTCAAGTAGTATTTGACTGAGTGACTTTTACTTTAGTCATTTTCTATTAAGGTATCTTTACTTTTACTCAAGTATGACAATTTAGTACTTTTTCCACCACTGGGCATTTAGGCACGTATACCCGCACACACATTTCAGCTAATCATCAAGACCTTGATCAGTTGTATTCAGTGTTTTAGTGCTGGTTTGGAATTAAAGCCTGCACAGCCAGGACCATGTATTAGTGGTTAAGGTGGGTACTCTACCTCTTGTCTTAGTGGTTAAGGTGGGTACTCTACCTCTTGTCTTAGTGGTTAAGGTGGGTACTCTACCTCTTGTCTTAGTGGTTAAGGTGGGTACTCTACCTCTTGTCTTAGTGGTTAAGGTGGGTACTCTACCTCTTGTCTTAGTGGTTAAGGTGGGTACTCTACCTCTTGTCTTAGTGGTTAAGGTGGGTACTCTACCTCTTGTCTTAGTGGTTAAGGTGGGTACTCTACCTCTTGTCTGAGCTGGAGAACCTGTTTTCGGCTGGCAGCAGCACTCCTGGCACACGGGCAGGCCTCCCTTACATTGGGACACTGGCACGCACCCAACACAGCCAGCTACAGGAGAGAATTAGAACACAGCCAACCACAACACAGACAGAGAATTACTATAACACAGACATAGAATTAGAACACAGCCATCTTCAACACAGACAGAGAATTACTACAACACAGACAGAGAATTATACTGAACAAAAAATATGAACACAACGTGCAAAGTGTTGGTCCCGTGTTTCATGAGCTGAAATAAAAGATACCAGACGTGTTCCATATGCACAAATTTGTTTACATCCCTGTTAATGAGCATTTCTCCTTTGCCAAGATAATCCATCCACCTGACAGGTGTGGCATATCAAGATGATTTAACAGCATGATCATTACACAGGTGCACCTTGTGCCGTTTTGACACACAACTCCACAGATGTCTCAAGTATTGAGGGAGTGCGCAATTGGCATGCTGACTGCAGCAATGTCCACCAGAGCTGTTGCCAGATAATTGAATGTTAATTTCTCTACCATAAGCCGCCTCCGACATCTTTTTATAGAATTTGGCAGTACGTCCAAAAGACCTCACAACCACAGACCAATTCTAACCACGTCAGCCCAGGACCATCCTCATCCGGCTTCTTCACCTGTCTGAGACCAGCCACCCGGACAGCTGATGAAACTGTGTGTTTGCACAACAAAATCCTTTCTGGGCAAACTGTCAGAAACCGTCTCAGGGAAGCTCATCTGTGTGCTCGTCGTCCTCACCAGGGTCTTGACCTGACTGTAGTTCAGCGTCGTAACCGACATCAGTGGGCAAATGCGCACCTTTGATGGCCACTGGCACGCTGGGGAAGTGTGCTCTTCATGGATAAATTCCGGTTTCAACTGTACCGGGCAGATGGCAGTTGGTTATGGCGTGGTGTGGGCGAGTGGTTTGCTGATTGTCAACGTTGTGAACAGAGTGCCCCATGGTGGCCGTGGAGTTATGGTATGGGCAGGCATAAGCTACGGGCAACGAACACAAGTACATTTTGTTGATGTCAATTTGAATGCAGAGATACCGTGACGCGATACTGAGGCCCATTGAAGTGCCGTTCAACTGCCGCCATCACCTCATGTTTCAGCATGATAATGCACGGACCCATGTCACAAGGATCTGTACACAATTCCTGGAAGCTGAAAATGTCCCACTTCTTCCATGGCCTGCATTCTCACCAGACATGTCACCCATTGAGCATGTTTGGGATACTCTGGATCGACATGTACGACAGCGTGTTCCAGTTCCCACCAATATCCAGCCATTGAAGAGGAGTGGGACAACATTCCACAGGCCACAATCAACAGCCTGATCAACTCTATGATACATGATGTAATCATATAACACAATACATGATGTAATCATATAACATAATACATGATGTAATCATACGACATAATAAATGTAATCATATAACATAATACATGATGTAATCATATAACATAAATTATTTAATCTCTCTCCTCCTGTTCCCTATGAATCTCTCTGGAACCTCCTGCCCTCTCTCTCTCCTCCTGTTTCCTATGTCTATCTCTCTTTAGGTACTCCTGCCCCCCCCCCTCTCTCTCTCCTCCTGTTCCCTCAGTCTCTCTCTCTCCTCCTGTTTCCTATGTCTATCTCTCTTTAGGTACTCCTGCCCCCCCCCCCACCTCTCTCTCTCCTCCTGTTCCCTCAGTCTCTCTCTCTCCTCCTGTTTCCTATGTCTATCTCTCTTTAGGTACTCCTGCCCCCCCCCCCCCCTCTCTCTCTCCTCCTGTTCCCTCTGCCTCTGTCTCTCTCTGGTCCTCCTGCCCTCTCAATTCAATTCAATTCAATTCAAGGGGCTTTATTGGCATGGGAAACATGTTAACATTGCCAAAGCAAGTGAGGTAGATAATATACAAAAGTGAAAAAAACAATAAAAATGAACAGTAATTTACAATGGTGTTTGTTCTTCACTGGTTGCCCTTTTCTTGTGGCAACAATTCTTGCTGCTGTGATGACACACTGTGGTATTTCTCTCACTCTCTTCCTGTTCCCTCTGTCTCTCTCTTTGTGTCCTCCTACCCTCTCTCTCTCCTCCTGTTCCCTCTGTCTCCGTCTCCGTCTCTGGTTCCTCCTGCCCTTTCTGTCTCCCTCTCTCTGTTTCCCTCTCTCACCTCCAGCACGGTCCCCTGGTCCTCCTCTCTCCCCTGGGTGCATGAAGGCTTGGTCCCCTGGAAGGCTCTCTGTTCCCGGACATTCAGCATGGCTAGGAGTTCCAGACACTGCTGACTCACAGCTACACACACACACACAGAGAGAGAGAGAAGCACATACACTTTCTCAATTACATTGCAAGACAGCGACAAGTATAATTGTTGATTGAGCAGAAGGACTAGGTACCTACCAGTGTTCTCTGTCCTCAGCTCCTGTACCTCCCTCACCCTGTCTCCCAGGCTGTCACTCAGAGCCTTTTTCTCACTGCAAACCCTGCCCACACATACACACTGACCAATCAAAATCTGCAAACCCTATACCCATAAGCACACATCAACCAATCAAAAACGGGAAAAAACCTGCCTTGAATGTAAACCATGACCTCACCTGACATATTTCTGCTCCCAAGACTGCTCAAGGTTCTTGAAGTGCATCTGGTTATAAGTGATCTCCCACTGCAGGCCATTCACTTCCTGTGACAGAGTTCATTAAATACATGTTCAAACTGTAAGTACACTGTAATAACCTAGGAAATACTGCATATTTAGATGTATTAAAACAAGCAGAATTCTTTGAAAGTACCAGAAAGCTCCCATTGTTACCACATAATTTACTGCAGTGTTTCTCAACTCCAATCCTCCTGTACTCCCAACAGCCCAACTCCAGTCCTCCTGTACTCCCAACAGCCCAACTCCAGTACTCCTGTACTCCCAACAGCCCAACTCCAATCCTGCAGTACCCCCAACAGCCCAACTCCGGTCCTCCTGTACTCCCAACAGCCCAACTCCAATCCTCCAGTACCCCCAACAGCCCAACTCCGGTCCTCCCAACAGCCCAACTCCAATCCTCCAGTACCCCCAACAGCCCAACTCCAATCCTCCAGTACCCCCAACAGCCCAACTCCAATCCTCCTGTACTCCCAACAACCCAACTCCGGTCCTCCTGTACTCCCAACAGCCCAACTCCGGTCCTCCTGTACTCCCAACAGCCCAACTCCGGTCCTCCTGTACTCCCAACAGCCCAACTCCGGTCCTCCTGTACTCCCAACAGCCCAACTCCAGTCCTCCTGTACTCCCAACAGCCCAACTCCAGTCCTCCTGTACTCCCAACAGCCCAACTCCAATCCTCCAGTACCCCCAACATCCCAACTCCGGTCCTCCTGTACTCCCAACAGCCCAACTCCAATCCTCCAGTACCCCCAACAGCCCAACTCCGGTCCTCCCAACAGCCCAACTCCAATCCTCCAGTACCCCCAACAGCCCAACTGCAATCCTCCAGTACCCCCAACAGCCCAACTCCAATCCTCCTGTACTCCCAACAGCCCAACTCCGGTCCTCCTGTACTCCCAACAGCCCAACTCCGGTCCTCCTGTACTCCCAACAGCCCAACTCCGGTCCTCCTGTACTCCCAACAGCCCAACTCCAGTCCTCCTGTACTCCCAACAGCCCAACTCCGGTCCTCCTGTACTCCCAACAGCCCAACTCCAGTCCTCCTGTACTCCCAACAGCCCAACTCCAATCCTCCAGTACCCCCAACAGCCCAACTCCGGTCCTCCTGTACTCCCAACAGCCCAACTCCAATCCTCCAGTACCCCCAACAGCCCAACTCCGGTCCTCCCAACAGCCCAACTCCAATCCTCCAGTACCCCCAACAGCCCAACTGCAATCCTCCAGTACCCCCAACAGCCCAACTCCAATCCTCCTGTACTCCCAACAGCCCAACTCCGGTCCTCCTGTACTCCCAACAGCCCAACTCCGGTCCTCCTGTACTCCCAACAGCCCAACTCCGGTCCTCCTGTACTCCCAACAGCCCAACTCCAGTCCTCCTGTACTCCCAACAGCCCAACTCCGGTCCTCCTGTACTCCCAACAGCCCAACTCCAGTCCTCCTGTACTCCCAACAGCCCAACTCCAATCCTCCAGTACCCCCAACAGCCCAACTCCGGTCCTCCTGTACTCCCAACAGCCCAACTCCAATCCTCCAGTACCCCCAACAGCCCAACTCCGGTCCTCCCAACAGCCCAACTCCAATCCTCCAGTACCCCCAACAGCCCAACTGCAATCCTCCAGTACCCCCAACAGCCCAACTCCAATCCTCCTGTACTCCCAACAGCCCAACTCCGGTCCTCCTGTACTCCCAACAGCCCAACTCCGGTCCTCCCAACAGCCCAACTCCAGTCCTCCAGTACCCCCAACAGCCCAACTCCGGTCCTCCTGTACTCCCAACAGCCCAACTCCGGTCCTCCTGTACTCCCAACAGCCCAACTCCAGTCCTCCCAACAGCCCAACTCCAGTCATACACACCTGATTCAACTCACCTAGGGCTTGATGATTAGTTGACATGTTGAATCAGGCGTTCTTGTCCGGGCTACAATAAAAATGTGTACTGCTGGGAGTACTGGAGGACTTGAGTTGAGAAACACTGCACTAGTAAATACCAGGTCAATTCTAGTGGAAGCCACATAAGCCAGAGTCTGAAATTCATTAGCTAGGTGACTGATTCTTATAGTATGTGAAAGTAAACAAACCAATCCTTTATTTGAACTACCTTCCTGTATCCTTTTAACATAACAGGCCAGAAACAAACAACATTCACCTTTTCCAGAGCCTTGGTCCTCTCCTCACTCTTCTGGAGTAGAATCTTAGTGTGAGAGGTTGCCCTGTCTAGAATACTCTGGCAAGAAAAAAAGAGGGGAAGTGTATTTTAAACAAATGAAAAGGGAGTGTTGAGAGTGAGTGTGTATGTGTCTGTATTTACCTGTCCCTGTAGGATCTTCAGTGCTTCGTGTTTTCCCTCTAGGTGACGACTGGTGACCTCCAACTCACAGCGCAGTAGCTCTGCCTCCTGTTAGAACAGGCCACCAACATTCACCAATGATGGCAAAGCAAGTCCCACGAACAACCCTCTCTAAATGTGGTGTGTGTGTGTTTTAATGTCTGTGATTTTAATATTGATTGTTTTTTTTCTGCTGCACAACACATTTCTTCATTAAGGATAATAATCAGCTGCACCAATGCAAACCACATATCAAATGTCATCCTTCTTCCTGTCCTCACCTCAGTCACTTCCTGTAGCCTCTCTCTCACCTCCTCAATGGACAGATCGCTCAGGGATTCTAGAGCAGAGGGAAACACTTCATGTACTATACGAATCACAGTCTGAGAGAAAACTGAGTCAGGTGTGTGTGTGTGTGTGTGTGTGTGTGTGTGTGTGTGTGTGTGTGTGTGTGTGTGTGTGTGTGTGTGTGTGTGTGTGTGTGTGAAGGTGACAGATGGTAGTCCTGGTCGTCACCTCTCTCTCCCACCAAATCAAACAGAGATGGTAAACACAGAGAGAGAGAGACAGTTCATCACAGGAACAGGCACTACAGGTTCTGTCCCAAATAGTACCCTATCCCCTATATAAAGCCCTATGGGTCCTGGTCAAAAGTAGTGCACTACACACAATGGGTCCTGGTCTATAGTAGTGCACTACACCCAATGGGCCCTGGTCTATAGTAGTGCACTACACCCAATGGGCCCTGTGAGCCACAGGGCTCACACCAGAAGGGTCGTGTTCATTAGGGAACCAAATGGAAAACATTGGTTCTGTCCCAATAATATCTCACTTTTCCTGAAGTGTGCACTTGTTCACTTCCCTTCAGGCCCATTCCTACACCAATCCAATGCTTTCACTAATTTGTGCAGAGTAGAGAACGAGTGCACACTTCAGGAGGAAGGAGAGATCATTGGGACGCAACCATTTTAACACGTTTGGTGCCTAATGAATATGACCCAGCACACACTGATTAACCTCCATGTACTGGACACCCTGAGGCCATAGAACAGCCTTTCATTGTGTTTACCTTCAGCCCTTCTGAGAAGGCACTTAGCACAAATCATTATTCATTACAGAGTTACTGTTGACTACAGCATGGTCATTATTCATTACAGAGTTACTGTTGACTACAGCATGGTCATTAGAATGGTCACGTGACTTCAGAGGTTAAACCTATTGGAGAAAGATTCTACATCCTTCTCCTAAAGTGAGTCCTTGCACATTTCCAGTCATGGATTTAAAAGCATTGGATTAGTGTAATCATTGGCTAGAGGGAATTTCCACCATTGCTATATCCCATGATAACAAGTGTGCAAGTGCACAGTTTGGGAAAAAGGGTTGAGAATCGGAGCGCAGCCAGTTACGGATCTAGAATGTTCCTCCGCCGTGACTATGAGGAACTATAGTAGCGCAGGCCTCAAAACTGCAGAAGGAGAAGCACGTTTTGAACAATACAATAAGTTTCCAACAACAGTTTTCTTCAGACGTGCCTTTGACAGTTGTGCATGAATACACAACAAGAGTGTATAGAGATGTAAATCACTTGTGTAAGAAGCCTGTTCAGCCAGACACCATGCGGTAGGTGATGTAAACACCTTTACCTGTAGGGTTCCAACTACAGTGGGGCTAGTCCCACCATAACAATTAATATCAATGTGGGTACCCACAATAATTAATATATCATTCAAACCGTGCTTACCTGTCCCCCTGACCCTCCATTGCGGTGACGCCTGCTCCACCTCCAGCTCCTGTCTGAACACTGTGTACAGCCCACTGCAAGACGTCCAGATGAAGGCTGCCTCCCCTCCCTCGCTGCCCCTGTTCAGGAGCCCCGTCCTGGGCAGCGGCTCCTCAGCATGCCCCCTGCTGCCGCTCCGGCTCTGGAGCTTCTTTCTGGTAGTAGGAGGAAGGAGGGCGCAATTAAGCCGAAACGTATGGCAATGTGTGGTCTACTGAGACATGTGGTTTGAATAAGAAAAATAGAATTAAAACAATGGTTCAACTGCAACTTATATTCAAGTGAGTGCAGGTCTTCAGTTAATATATGCCATTTAGCAAACAATTTTATCTAAAGTGGCATTTTACGTTATTTTGTTGATTTCATTTGTTCATTTTTGATGTGATCAACGGCTGGATCCACATTCTAATTTAATTTATTCACGCAAGAGGATAAGAGATCTCTCCTTTCACCTGATAGTGGAGTCTGGTCTGTTGCCCATCCCGTCCCCCAGGTCCCCCTCTGCCATGTCATCTTCACTGGGGCCACCCTCGGACTGGGAAGCCTCGGGCCCTGCGGCTGGTTCTCTGTTGCCGCCCTGCATCCTGATGACATCACACAGACACACGTTAGAGTGACAGACAGAAACAGACAGACACACACGTTAGAGTGACAGACAGACAGACAGACAGACAGACACATTAGAGTGACAGACAGAAACAGACAGACACACACGTTAGAGTGACAGACAGACAGACAGACAGACAGACAGACAGACAGACAGCAGGATCTGTGACCTTTGCAGATCTAGGTACAGTGCAGCCAGTCACGGTCTCCACAGCAACCCACACTGTAATGTGTGTTGTGTACTCTGTGAAATGTCATGAGCACTGTAGGCTTCATTGTAAATAAGAATTTGTTCTTAACTGACTTGCCTAGTTAAATAAAGGTTAAATTAAAATTAAAATAAATTAAAAGACAAGCAGATATTTGTGTTGATTAAATTACAACAACTATGACTATGACCCTCCCACACCAAACGTGTAATCAGGCAGGTAACGTTTTTCCCCTCATGGAGGTGACACAGCAACAAATACAATAGGCTAGTAGTATCTAACTCTTCACATTGCCTAAGGCTACTCTAACCTTTCGTCGAAAAACTTTTTTAGAGTAGACCTACGGGAACTTCGAAATGACAGTTATTCCGCTGACGTTGAACACACCTGTTTTCCATTGGACCAGGTGAGGAAGCCTACCTGAAAGTTCGAGGAAACTAGAAGCGGTATGTTCCCGTTCACAAATCGGACATAATTATCGCAAAAACTTAAAATAGGCCTACCTCCTTACACCCCGACGACCGTATCAAGGTGATACAGGGTTTTGTTCGTATCGATTTCAACCGACACAACTGTCCTACCAACGTGGCACCACCATCAGCGTGAACGTGCACCTCAACGATAAAAAAAACGGTGCAGTTGTACTTTACAGCGCGCGCAGCGCTCTACACCAGGTTGCCAGGAAGTCAAAATGTTGACATACTAAGTCGAAATATCTAGAAAGTATTTCAACATTTCGATATAGTAGATACCTATAAGATATGGTTCTTAATTTGCAGTAGCGGTGCGTAGGTAAAATCACTGGAGCCCCCCCCCAAATAAACTGCCATATTACAACCTATGTGTTGTGATAATTGTGTTGTTTGCTCTATAACCTCTTAAATAATATGCCTTGACACCATGATATATAGGTCTAAAGGCCGAGACAATAAGACAGTGGCAGAATACATTTAACCACACATTTGTTTTATCAAAAAACCCGAATAGCAACCTCTGTCCGGTGAAGTCCACAAAGCATATTGCATGTACAGTAACAGTTACATGACCTACAGCACGGTCAAGCAAGTTCATGTTTCCGACATTTTCGGACCACTAAACAACTATAGAACTACAGAGAGTTACAGCAAGTCGCAAAGAAAACAGGAGCGGCCTCCACTATTCCAGCACCATTTCAACATCATCAAATCACCTCTGCTTAGTCTAATACAGTGACAACTAAAATATACCAAAAACAGTTTAGTCCAATCAACGTAAACTAAATATGACCGACTGTCCATGGTTCTGATTTCTCTCTGTGTGTGTGTGTGTTTGTGTGTGTGTGCGTACCTGCGTGTGCGTTGGTGCAAGTTGACTCATCCTACTTGTAGAGAAACACCAATGCCATCCTCCTCTCTTTTGTGTTGACGAAACGGTTAATCACTCTGTCATACAGTGCACGCCTTTTGTTGTGCCAGGCTACCTGGCTAAAATTCTTGCTCGCTAGCCTAACTTTCATTAATTGACAATGTTACTGTAGCTACTTAACATTAGCCTACTACATCTAGCTACATATTTAACTTCCATCCTCTCAGGCCAGGGGCACAACAATGTACTGTATGTATGAATTAATGGTTGGATCAGAATCACTGTTATAATCATTGGCCAGTACCGAGAATTAAGTATAACCACCAGTGGTGGAAAAAGTACCCAAAATTCATACTTGAGTAAAAGTAGATACTTTAGTAGAAAATGACTCAAGTAAAAGTGAAAGTCACCCAGTAAAATACTACTTGAGTAAAAGTAAAAAAGTATTTGGTTTTAAAAATACTTAAGTATCGAAAGTAAATGTAATTGCTTAAATATACTGAAGTATCAAAAGTAAAAGTATAAACATTTCAAATTCCTTATATTAAGCAAATATTTTTAATTTACAGATAGCCAAGGGCACACTCCAACACTCAGACATAATTTACAAACGAAGCATTTGTGTTTTTGTGAGTGCATCAGATCAGAGGCAGTAAGGATCGCCAGGGATGTTACCTTGTAGTGCGTGGATTGGACCATTTTCCTGTCCTGCTAATCATAAAAAATTTAACAAGTACTTTTGGGTGTCAATGAAAATGTCTGGAGTAAAATGTGCACAATTTTATTTGGGAATGTAGTGAAGTAAATGTAAAACTAGTCAAATAAATATAAATAGTAAAGTACAGATACCACAAAAAACAACATAGGTAGTACTTTAAAGTATTTTTACTTAAGTACTTTACAACCCCGAAAACAACAAGTCCAAATCCCTATCTCAATCCATGGCTAGCTAGCCACAGGAGGACAACAACACAACAAGATGCAAGAATTTGAGTTTTTCTGTCAATGAGGTATGCTCTCAATGGGATTTGATAGTAGTAAACCCAAATCCAAGCTGGCTTCCCTTAACACTTTTTTTGGGTGCGCCAGGACCATTCACAGTTGAGCTCGCTCAGTTTAGCTCCACGCTGATTTGAATTTTTTTATCGTTTTTTTGTCGAGAGGCCAGATGCTCGTTGGCTTCCCTTGCATTCAATGCTACTGGCGGCAACAATGTCATACTCTTTATGACCAGACAGCATCAGATAGATGACCTTCACATACGGAGAGAGAGGGGTGCTGTTTCGCTCGCTGGGATGCTTTCTCCTGTGAGGTAAATTCAGCCTCTTGCGAATTGAAGGAAACTTATGAAACAGAGAAATGAAAGATACATTATTATTTTTCTTTTTTTTCTTGGTCCATTTCTTTGGAAACCTAGATTCCCTTGGCACCCATGAATACACGCCACTGTTAATGTGCAACATTGGGCTAACCTAATCAGGTAAAACTCCGGACTCAAGTTAAGTTGCAGGGTATGATATAGTAATAAATCAGCTGTAAAACAGTCTTATGTGGTCTTATGACATTTTAGCATGGGCACCATTTTGGGTTTAGAAGAGTGGGGGGACATAACCTGGCGGAGGGGTCTGGGGGACCTCGGACAGAATTTTATGGGGCATCTAAAGCTAATTTCCTGAATTTTTTACACAATCCAATATGACATCTCTAGTTAGAACAAAAAAGTAAGCAACAATGGTCGACAGTCATCAAGCTAGGTAAGAGATTATTATTAAACATGTTTAAGTGATTAATAATAACTGGATCAAAGGTAATTCAATAATAAATATTGTCTTGCACCTTGAACCAATAGCCTAACAAATGAACAACTCTTAATAAAATGCAAAGACTTTTGATTGTCTTTATTAAGATCCTCTATTATCAACCAGCCAGCCAGATCAACCAGCCAGCCAGATAAACCAACCAGCCAGCCAGATCAACCAGCCAGCCAGATAAACCAACCAGCCAGCCAGATCAACCAGCCAGCCCGAGCCGCCTGCACGCCTGACCCCCACAAGTCTAGTCAATAACTCAACTCTCTCCCAACACAATTTCCTTCCAAGTTCACACCTTGATTTTTTTTTAATTTCCAAGAGAAAGGTTTGGAAACAAACAAAAAACACACACCTCAAATATACATTAACACACAGAAACAGCAACTTCCTCCATATAATTCATCTCATAGGACTAATAGTACTGTAGAGGTCTTTTTACTTACACACAATATAGTTGGGTCACGCCACTGTTTAGCATATCGAATGCGTGACCTGGGCTGGGAAAATTCTGGATCATTGTTACTCTAACTTCCGTGACGCATACATCCCTCGCCCTCCTTTCGGCAAATCTGACCACGACTCCATTTTGTTGCTCCCAGCCTATAGACAGAAACTAAAACAGGAAACGCCCGTGCTCAGGTCTGTTCAACGCTGGTCCGACCAATCTGATTCCATGCTTCAAGATTGCTTCGATCACATGGACTGGGATATGTTCCGGAACGCTTCGAACAACAACATTGATGTATACGCTGATTCGGTGAGCGAGTTTATTAGCAAGTGCATCGGTGAGGTTGTACCAACAGCGATTATTTAAACCTTCCCCAACCAGAAAACATGGATTTGCAGCATTCGCGCAAAACTGAAAGCGCGAACCACTGCTTTTAATCAAGGCAAGGCAACCAGAAACAAAACCGAATACAAACAGTGTAGCTATTCCCTCCGCAAGGCAATCAAACAAGCTAAGCTTCAGTATAGAGACAAAGTAGAGTCAATTCAACAGCTCAGACACGAGAGGAATGTGGCAGGGTCTACAGTCAATCACGGACTACAAAAAGAAAACCAGCCCCGTCGCGGACCCCAATGTCTTGCTCCCGGACAAACTAAACAACTTCTTTGCTCGATTTGAGGACAATACAGTGCTACCGACACGGCCCGCTATCAAAACCTGCGGACTCTTCTTCACCGCAGCCAACGTGAGTAAAACATTTAAACGCGTTAACCCTCGCAAGGCTGCCGGCCCAGACGGCATCCCTAGCCGCGTCCCCAGAGCATGCGCAGACCAGCTTGCTGGTGTGTTTACGGACATATTCAATCAATCCCTATCCCAGTCTGCTGTTCCCACATGCTTCAAGAGGGCCACCATTGTTCCTGTTCCCAAGAAAGCTAAGGTAACTGAGCTAAACGACTATTGCCCCGTAGCACTCACTTCCATCATCATGAAGTGCTTTGAGAGACTAGTCAAGGATCATATCACCTCCACCCTACCTGACACCCTAGACCTACTCCAATTTGCTTACCGCCCCAATAGGTCCACAGACGATGCAATCGCAGTCACACTGCACACTGCCCTAACCTATCTGGACAAGAGGAATAATTATGTAAGAATGCTGTTCATCGACTACAGCTCAGCATTTAACACCATAGTGCCCTCCAAACTCATCATTAAGCTCGAGACCCTGGATCTCGACCCCGCCCTGTGCAACTGGGTCCTGGTCTTTTTGACGGGCCGCCCCCCAGGTGGTAAGGGTAGGAAACAACATCTCCACCCCGCTGATCCTCAACACCGGGGCCCCACAAGGGTGCGTTCTCAGCACCTCTCCTGTACTCCCTGTTCACCCATGACTGCGTGGCCATGCACGCCTCCAACTCAATCATCAAGTTTGCAGTCGTTACCAACAACGACGAGACGGCCTACAGGGAGGAGGTGAGGGCCCTCGGAGTGTGGTGTCAGGAAAACAACATCACACTCAACGTCAACAAAACAAAGGAGATGATCGTGGACTTCAGGAAACAGCAGAGGGGGCAGCCCCCTATCCACATCGACGGGACAGTAGTGGAGAAGGTGGAAAGTTTTAAGTTCCTCGGCGTACACATCACGGACAAACTGAAATGGTCCACCCACACAGGCAGCGTGGTGAAGAAGTCGCAACAGTGCCTCTTCAACCTCAGGAGGCTGAAGAAATTTGGCTTGTCACCAAAAACATTCACAAACTTTTATAATTGCACAATCGAGAGCATCCTGTCGGGCTGTATCACCGCCTGGTACGGCAACGTCGCCGCCCACAACCGCAAGGCTCTCCAGAGGGTAGTGAGGTCTGCTCAACGCATCACCGGGGGCAAACTAACTGCCCTCCAAGACACCTACACCACCCGATGTCACAGGAAGGCCAAAAAGATCATCAAGGACAACAACCACCCGAGCCACTGCCTGTTCACCCCACTATCATCCAGAAGGCAAGGTCAGTACAGGTGCAGCAAAGCTGGGACCGAGAGACTGAAAAACAGCTTCTATCTCAAGGCTATCAGACTGTTAAACAGCCATCACTAACATTGAGTGGCTGCTGCCAACATACTGACTCAAATCTCTAGCCTCTTTAATAATTAAAAATTGGATGTAATAAATGTATCACTAGTCACTTTAAACAAAGTCACTTTATATAATGTTTACATACCCTACATTACTCATCTCATATGTATATACTGTATTCTATGCCTTTGCCGTTCGGCCATCGCTCATCCATATATTTATATGTACATATTCTTATTCATTCCTTTACACTTGTGTGTATAAGGTAGTTGGTAGCTTCGCGTTCCTAGATATTACTGCATGGTCGGAACTAGAAGCACAAGCATTTCGGTACACTCGCATTAACATCTGCTAACCATGTGTATATGACCAATAAAATGTGATTTGACTTGATCAACCCCCTGTTCTGTCCCTAGCTGTCCATCACCCTGCAGCGCCCCAACACACTCCACTCAGCTTTAGGATCTTAGTGAAACATTCATTATTGGTTTTGGTTGTGTTTGGCCAAGGCCAGAGTGACAACCCACAGGATGGCAGACCCTCAGGGCCAAGACTGAGCAGCCCAGCAGCTAGGGATTGCCTAAATAAGGGGTGGCGGGTAGCCTAGTGGTTGGGTCAGTAACCGAAAGGTTGCTGGATCAAATCCTTGAGCTGACAAAATAAAAATCAGTCGTTCTGCCCCTGAGCAAGGCAGAACGAGCAAGGCAGTCCTCTCTGATTCAGAGGGGTTGGGTTACATGCTTTAAGCACCAGCTGTCAGAGCAGCTCATAGATTACTGCACCTGTACATAGCCCATCTATAATTTAGCCCAAACAACTACCTCTTTACCTACTGTATTTATTTATTTATTTTGCTCCTTTGCACCCCATTATTTCTATCTCTACTTTTTCTGTCTCTACTCTACTTTTTTTTTTTTACTTGCTATATTGTATTTACTTCGCCACCATGGCCTTTTTATATTTTTATTTATTTATATATATATTTTGTTTGCCTTCACCTCCCTTATCTCACCTCACTTGCTCATATTGTATATAGACTTATTTTTCACTGTATTATTGACTGTATGTTTGTTTTACTCCATGTGTAACTATGTGTTGTTGTATGTGTCGAACTGCTTTGCTTTATCTTGGCCAGGTCGCAATTGTAAATGAGAACGTGTTCTCAACTGGCCTACCTGGTTAAATAAAGGTGAAATAAAAAATAAATAAATAACATGTGGAAGACACATTTCCGTTGAAGGCATTCACTTGTACAACTGACTAGGTATCTCACCTGACGTGGGCATGTTTTAAATACAGACTCCTTTAGTCGTACTGTATTCCATATAACACATCCAGACCTTCTGAAAGTTGCCCAGTATACCCTTAATCTGTTAACGACTCAAATCTAGTGATACATAACTTGACATTGTGGGAGGATAACCAACCTTACAATGAATGGCAATGCATTTCTTAGCTGCTATAAATGCTAGGTTACACAGTTTCTTCAGATAACAGACATTTCAACATTTCCAAGCAAACAAAAACAGGGAGAATCTGTAGACATGCTGAGATAAAAGAACATACTCTTTGCCAGAATTCAGCCAGCCTTCACAAGACCATAACATATGCAAATATGTCACCTTTTGTGTTTTATACCTCCAGCAGAGAAATTACATTTCTGAGAACATGATATTCAGTTTCACTGGCATATAGGATGTTCTATGGATGGTCTTCAATTCCAGTAATTTATGTCTGTGATGATATTAACATTATTGGGCATTCAAACATATCTGTCTCCATTCATTATCATCAATAGCTTCTACCAGGGCTTCCTCATATTTTTGTTTGACATGTTTTGTGTCATTGGGAAAAGCCTATATTAACCCTTGATACAGTTTGGAAATCAACTTTGGATGTTTGTCAGACTGCCTTAATAAAAGAGCATCTGGCTTGTCCAGCGTTTGCTGCACAGAGAGAATAAAGTGTTGTATCTGCAAAAATTCACCTCACCTCCGTCAGACTGGTCTTCCCTGGCTACCTGACCCTGAAATAACCATTATTCCCAGATCCCAGACTGTAGATTTAAACTACTGACCTGTGGCTACTGTAGATCTACCCATCAATTCAAGAAGGAACTTTGTAACATTCACTGGTATTGTTAATATACTGCAAATTCATCTGAGCTCCATAGACTGGTCTACTACCCTGGCTGTCTGACCCTGCTGGGACCCCTGTCACCATCTGATCCTGCTAAGACATGATCAGCATAGTGTTGTGTACTGACTGCACTAGAGGGCTGCATTCCCACAGGATGCCTGCCTTTGTTATGTTGTGAGCGGGAGCGGACGGTCAGACAGATGACTTTGGGATTGAAAATATTTTTGTTGTGTCACAAATTATTTGGACATGGTCCTCTTTCTGCTTTGTGTGCGTTAGCCTAACGACTGGATTAAAAACACATATTTTTCACACTCTCAGAATTCGCTGCATCAACGTCAGTAGCCCTACCTCTCCTAGATGGGCGTGAGAGTTCAAGTGCGCCTAGTATGTTTGGTCTCATTGAAATAGACTAGGCCGTCTACATGGGCGGAGAATCACGTAGCAGTTCACTTGAATATAAAATAAAACTTACATTTGATTAGACTGTAGTTTACTACGGCGTCTGTAAATAAATATTGATCATGGAAAGAAGTGGAGGACGTTCAACCAACGTGAGTCGAAGTACAATAAAACATGTAATCCTAATTGAAAATAAAAAAGACTCAACGTGCACATAGGTTAGGCTACTACGGTGAGCGAGCGTTGCGCCTTTTCATTTTCAATAAGTATTGATTACTCATTTGTCTCTGCCAGCAAATCGTGACCCCCCCCCTCCTGTCACCTGTCACCCTTGCATTTTAGGATGGGTAACTGAATAATCCAAAAAATGGATCATGCGGCCAAAACTGCGCCATTAGGCAGAACCTGCTTTGATTTAAACGAAATACAGGAAGGCTATATACACTGTAGTTTGTTAACACCATCTGCTCTCATTTTCTCACAAAACAGTCATTCCAAAATATCTAAATGCATATTTCCATGAATCTGATTGAGATCAAACGATTGGTATGCATTCTGTCGTTCTGCCCCTGAACAAGGCAGTTAACCCACTGTTCCTAGGCCGTCATTGTAAATAAGAATTTGTTCTTAACTGACTTGCCTAGTTAAATAAAAGGTTAAATAAAGTAAAATAAGATCTCAACATAAAACACTTATTGATAGTTGTTTAAATGATTACTGTTATTCACTGCTTTGCTTGCTGTAGTTCTATAGGTATCTTAAAGATAATTATGCCATATTGGGGTTCTCTGATATGATACCCATAAACGGAAGAGACTTGGATGACATTATTTCTGTACTCAGATGAAACATTCAATTTTAACAAAATACTTTATTTCACTTTCTGTTTTACTCTTCCGTTGGGTTAAGATGGAGGCCACAATTTTTTGTAATCTTTTCTTCAAGATTCAGTGGAAGCTAGAGAGAGGTGAATGTTAACCTTTCACTGCCAAGCACTCTTGGCACGGTCATTTACAAAAAAGACAAGGATGAAGAAAAATCTAATTGAAATGCCAGGCAGGTATATTAAGCCTACCTACCACTGTACACATCTTCCAAGTTCTCAACAGTTCTAAAGCCAAACTAAATATATTCAAAGATATGTGCTCTAAACACACAAATAAATAAACCCTAACAAACACACAAAGTCTGCAATAAAGCCACAACGTCTGTCATGTGTGTTTTGTTAATACATGTTTCAAATAAATCATTGTGTCAGGTCCAATTCCATTTCAATATAAGTCACTTGTTCAGATATGGAATCAGACAGGAATTGGGATGGAATTTGCCCCCCCGAACTCACTGAGGCAAAACACTAATGAATAATACCAGACATTCATTGACATGAAAACTACAGTCATTACCATAAGAAACAATAACAGATACAGTGACAGTCAGACCTATAATACCAACGAACGCAAACTTCTTCTGTTCTGTCCTGTAAGTGATCACAGTTTTTAAGTAAGGCAGGAGGGTTGGACAATGTTAGAAGTCCTGTTATTGGAACGTCGGCTCTGTCAATCACAAAGGCGGGAGGTGAATGTATCAGAAGTCTCTGTACTGTGATTAGATTGTCAGCTCTGTCAATCAGAAATCACTGTCATATTCCTCTATGACTACGTCCTCCTCCAGAAGGGCTGAGGTGGTCGTGGGCTGAGGCTGGGAGGCAGGGAGGTCTCCATCTGGTCCCCCAGCCCCTGGGCCCTGGCTGCCTGGTAGGAGAGGCTCCAGGGAGGGATCCCCCTCGTCTCCTGTCTCCCCAGAGAGGGTGCCCGAGGTTGGGTCGACAGATGAAGACACGAGCCCCCCCTCCTCCTCTTCCTCACTGTCCAACTCCAGTAGCCCTGGGTCTTTGTCTGTCAGAGCCTCCAGTTTCAACCTGGACAGATGCAGAGAGAGAGGAATACACATTCTTTTTAAAGGAGGTCAGTGGCATAGAACATATGGAAGACAACTTCCCAATATGGTGCAAATATAGTAAAATATCACTTATTGGTGATGTACCTGCCAGGCAACTTTCTGCGGGAAAGACAACCCACATCCTGAATGAAGGCTATCTGAGCTGTATGGGAGACAGAGAAGGAAAGGGGGGTGGGGGCAGAAAGAGAGGGACAGGGAGACATGGAAGGGGAGAGGGAGTCAGACGTGTTAGTACTGGGCTGTAACAAAAACCTGCACACCCAGTAGGTGGAGACCCCTTTACTGTTCTAACACAATACTTTAATTAGTTTAGCAAGCTAGACTTGCATAACATGCTACAGGTGGGTTATCTTAGTAGCATGCAAGCTAATCAAACCTGTCTGGTGGCTCGTTTCCTTAATAGCAACCTTGATTAACGCCCTTAAACGGAAACTGAATGAAGAACAATGATATTCATGAAGACATATT
The DNA here is from genome assembly GCF_045679555.1 of Salvelinus alpinus. Lineage (NCBI taxonomy): Eukaryota > Metazoa > Chordata > Actinopteri > Salmoniformes > Salmonidae > Salvelinus > Salvelinus alpinus. The sequence continues at coordinate 8,200,577 of NC_092104.1, read as the reverse complement.
GTACATGTCACTGACATCGACAGTAGGGGTGTGCCAACCTGGCCATACCTGTAAGTTGACAGTTGATAGTCGGTTGATACTCGTGATCGGAAAGTGTTTTAATATGTCTAAATAGATTGTTGTTAAAACACCCATCTGCAAGTTTATAGACCAAAAAAACCTGCAGATTAAGAGCAGCGTGGAGGGGTGCATGTCTGTGTCCTCGATTTGCAGCGGCAGTTTGCTGTCACTAAATCAGAATGCTCATCGGCAGCTCATATTTTGTCCCTAATAATCGCCCCGCTATGGTATCAAACGTCCTCACCATTTGATTTATCATAGTACCAGGCTAACATGAGGCAGCATCGATATAAATTATCAGACCGTAAACATGCGAGGAGATGTGATCGGGTGAAATTATGAAGCAAAATGAGTGGCCCGTGCCTAAAATTAACACCAGCCACCTGGCAAATGTGGGTAGATGTTGGCATTGGTAGTTAAGATGTCTATTTCACCAGCCACGTTGGTGGGCGGTCAGGGCTCCACAGTGTTGACCATTTCACTAGCATTTGTGAATTGAAATAGTCAAGTATGATCACATTTATAGTCAAATAAATGCTGCAGTGGCTGTTTTGTTTCATAGCTGGTAAATTAAATCGCATAAAAGAACTACGAATCTTTTATCCTATCCGACCTCCCGCTGCAACACTGCCTGGCAGGGGGCTGTGCGCACGTGAAGAGCGGATTGAAATATACCATTTTAGAAGAGCTGCTTGCCTTACAGGCATAAAAGTTGGTCTAATTTACATGAAACGAAAGTCTACTGAAGTGAGACTTTGTCCTTGTGTTTCTATGGCTATTTACATTGTTTTGTTCACAAGCTATGTTATTTTTCACTGTTTGAGTTTCAACTGCTAGAGAAGACAAGGCTGCTACTGGTCAGACTCTCAATCTCACAGGCACAAACACGTCTGAGTCACGTTACCAAGGTAACCTTAAACCCTTTAAAGGGCAGGGGAACATTTTTGTCTCATCTGTGATATTTTGGTTAAGACTAAGGTCACAAAAAAATGAAATGAAACAATAGACCACATTACTTCTTACTATATTTGAACAAAAATATTAAAACATATCAGAAATGTTCCATACACACAAAAAGCTTATTTCTCTCAGATATTGTGCACAAATTTGTTTACATCCCTGTTAGTGAGCATTTATCCTTTGCTGCTGGACCAAAAGGTTCATTTTAGGCCCTGGAGTGGACAGAGAAATAAAGCTTGGCTCTAACCAATCAGAGCAGCAGGATCAACATACAGCCCCGCCCTTCTCTTTAGACAGGCAAACTAGCCATTCACAACATGTATCACCTCACACTTGATTTAACAATGCGTGCTGGCACCTGAAAATATATTTATTTTTTATCACAGTTAAATCACAAAAAAAATACTCAGATCATAATCGTGTCAGGAAAATTGCCCATATCCGATTCAATAGTGGTTTTGTTGGACTACTCGACACACCCCTAGTCGTCAGACACTAGTAGCAATAGCAAACACAGGTTCAAGAGCGACATGGCTTTCAGATGCAAATCAAACCACCTGCCCTCTGCATTACTAATAAGCATAGTCAAAACAACAGACCCTGTCCTTCATTTGAATGTGATCTGCATGTGTTTAACCTCGTAAGGAGGAGGACAGAGCTCTTCTGTCTGCTGCTGTGGACAGGCAAGAATAAAAAAGGACATTCTGTTTAGAGCTTCCAGACGTCCTGAGACACCAGACCGGGTCTCAGGGACAGCCAACTCCTGAGATCCTGTCCATCTCCACTCAGTTAGGTAAAGCTGCTTTACATTTGTATTTTTTTTGTACCTCGCTTTTGTAATAATCTCCAAGGCTCTCTAAAATGTTAAAATGTTAGAAATGGTGTGCATCTAGGGCATGGGTTGGAAACAGGTGGTCCACAGGTCCAAAAACGCCCGCAAGTGATATTTTCTGCCCCTAAAAGTGTGTCACCGGGAATGAGTTTAATTTAGGAAATCCATTCTCAAGTTCTCTCACAAATCATATTTTTTTATATGTTATCGTGTCTCAATGTAATCAAGGTATGAAATTGTTCTTTTCAAATACAATCTCTTTTAGGGTTTAGTTGGTCAATTTACGTTGTACAAATTATTAGAATTATGCTGCAGCCCCTGACCATCCGCTTCAACAAAAAAAAGAACAGGCCGTGGCTGAATCGAGTTGTCTACTCGCCGTAAGGAAATTCAGATGGCTGAGGACCTTTTACTGAAGAATGTGTTTGTTTTCTATCATTGTGTTTTGCGCTGTGTACTGATGTGAATATAGATGTGTATAGATGTGAATATAGATGTGTATAGATGTGTCAATATAGATGTGTATAGATGTGTATAGATGTTAATATAGATGTTAATATAGATGTGTATAGATATTAATATAGATGTGTATTGATGTTAATATAGATGTTAATATAGATGTGTATAGATGTTGATATAGATGTGTGTATAGATGTTAATATAGATGTGTATTGATGTTAATATAGATGTTAATATAGATGTTAATATAGATGTGTATAGATATTAATATAGATGTGTATTGATGTTAATATAGATGTGTATAGATGTTGATATAGATGTTAATATAGATGTGTGTATAGATGTTAATATAGATGTGTGTATAGATGTTAATATAGATGTGTGTATAGATGTTAATATAGATGTGTGTATAGATGTTAATATAGATGTGTATAGATGTGTGTATAGATGTTAATATAGATGTGTATATTGATGTTAATATAGATGTGTATATTGATGTTAATATAGATGTGTTAATATAGATGTGTATAGATGTAAATATAGATGTGTTAATATTTTCATGTGGGCTCATGTGGAAACTATCAAATAAAAGGTTCAACAAAGATGAGGATGTTTCTGTTCTGGTTATCTATTTCTATAATCTTTGATTGTGTGTGTGTATAATCTTTCATTCTAAGGTTGTAGGGCAATGCAGGTCACGTCACGTGTGTCTAACCTGGATTCCTCAAGGGGTTGCTGAGCTGGGCGAGGTAAGGAAGTAGCTCTGTCTGGAGACTAACAGGCGTCAGGCAGAAACTGATGAAGAGAGACTGGGCAGCCTGGCAGTTCTCGCGGTACTGAAATCACACACACACACACACACACACACACACACACACACACACACACACACACACACACACACACACACACACACACACACACACACACACACACACACACACACACACACACACACACACACACACACACACACACACACACACACACACACACACACACATTAGGACTTCAGAAAGTCCCCTCATGTTACTGCTATCAACCCCAATGTGTGTGTGAAAGTGTTTCCTTCATAACCTTCTGACCTTTCACCTTATCTTGACCAGTAGCAAGTTGGGTTTGAGCTTGGGCCTGAATATGTGTGAGTGACTGTGTAAGCATGCGTGTGCATGCGCGTACATAAGTGTTTGTGTGCGCGTATGCGTGTTAAAGTTACCTTCTTGTTGACCAATAGCCAGTTGGGTTTGTGTAGGGGTCTGAAGCCACCAGCCACGTGACCAGAGTTAGAGTGTAGAAGACCTCTGGTGGCGACAGAAGAGCCGTACTCCGCCATGGTGCTACGAGACTACACACACACACACACACACACACACACACACAATGACACTGCCTGCTAGCCGGGAAACGTTTTGCAACAGTAACTCAATAGGCATATGCACTGCTTGTGATATGATACCAGTGGGGCATCATATGAAAAACTTGACTACGAGACAGTGTCCCAATCCAAGTCCTCAATGTTAGATTTAAATATTTCATAGCCTCATGGTCCTGACATTTTGACATCCAAGTGTTCGAAGTTGTCATGTCCATTTGGAGAATGGTGTTTTCTCTATTCTTTAAAACCAGGAATTGTATTGGTTTGTGAACAGTGCTACTCACACTCCACTTGTGCAATCAGGATAAAACACAACTCTATAAGGAACTGGGAAAGCCGAGGTCATTCTGAGAAATAAGGCAGGCGATTTGATTTCAACATCTGAACAAAGTGGACTGGCTGGCATGCTGATCAAACAGAGACGGACATAAGGGTGTGTTCACAATTAAAACTGTTCTGCCTTGTTAGCTAGCAAATAGATCTGAAATGGACTAAACTAGAAATATAAAGATTAGCGGAATGTTGATGAGACCGGTGTTAATTGTCTATAATATCTGCTACATACAGTCATTCATTATTAGTGAATGTGCATTATGAATGGTTCTGGTAAAACATTGTTTTTACAAAAAGGACATTTTCAGAGACTTGAAAGCCAGATCAGTGATTATTGCAAAAAAAGCTGGTTAAACTATTTTGATCAAATAATTACATTATTAGTGGGTCTTATGATTGTGGAAGGCTTATATTTAGTCTAGGTATAATTTCACAAACCCTGAAGTCATTAGATTATTGCTGACTGTTTGAAATGCAGTTTATTTTACCTTTAAAATTGTACAACAAAAGGCAAATTTAGAGAAAATGTTATGAAACAAAAAATGGAGATACATATCGTGAAATCGGCCATGTTTGATTTTTAGGCCATAGGTCTACTAATAATTTTTAGGCCAGTCCTAGTGCTACTCACGCTCCACTCGGCAGTGAGGAAGTCAGCATCAGACAGGTACTCTGAGGCCCGGGCCACATCCTCCACATCAGAGAAGAACTCCAGGTAATTCTGTTGCAGGTACAGGCTGAAGAACTCTCCTGACATGTGGGAGCGTTCTACTACAGCCTGATAGGGGAGAGGGAGGTGGGGGTTATATGATGACACGTTAGGTCTGTCTATGTGTTGGTCTGTGTTGTACCTCTGGGTCCACCAGTAGCCTGTCTCTGTGGTGCTCTGAGAGGTGTGCAGGCAGACTGGGTCCTTGGGAACCTTCTGAACCCTCAGGGCTCTCCCCTGTCAATCATAAACACACCAGCCAATCAAAATCCATCCACTTCAACAGAGCCCCTCCTCCCAGCAATGTAACATTGTGGAACATTACTGCTATAATTGTGACGAACAGAGCTGTTCTGATTCCTTCTTCTACATGTCAGAGACGCACGTTTGTTCTCTATAATACATCTCTATCTGAATGTTCCGCAATGTTGTATCTCTGCTGAATCTAAATGCTATGAAAAAGGCTTCCTCTCCATCTCTCTATTCTGTTCACACTGGACAGGTAAAAGCTATTTCCCCTGATAGGCTTTCACCATGTACTGCCCCATGTACTGCCCCATGTACTGCCCATTTCCCCCTGCCGTCACTCACTCTTGCAGTAGAGGATCTTGCCGAGTGCTCTGAAGAGAAAGAGGGAGGCGTCTTTCCCCCCTATCGCCTGCTCCTTGTCCCGCCCCTCTGCATCTTTGGCTTTCCTCTTCCCACGCGTTGCCTTGACAACGGCTCTCCCCGACGAGGTCGCCGTCGCCTTTCCCCTTTCCACTGCCCAGAACCCCTTCTTCATAGACTGGTCTGGAAGATTATAACCACGGAGAACAGCTTTACAGGTGGGTCACTAACTTTAATATATGAATCACTTCAGCAGTTCATCATTAGTAGACTACTGGTCTATTACCTTTCAGTCAGCAGTTCATCAGTAGACTACTGGTCTATTACCTTTCAGTCAGCAGTTCATCAGTAGACTACTGGTCTATTACCTTTCAGTCAGCAGTTCATCATCAGTAGACTACTGGTCTATTACCTTTCAGTCAGCAGTTCATCAGTAGACTACTGGTCTATTACCTTTCAGTCAGCAGTTCATCAGTAGACTACTGGTCTGTTACCTTTCAGTCAGCAGTTCATCAGTAGACTACTGGTCTATTACCTTTCAGTCAGCAGTTCATCAGTAGACTACTGGTCTATTACCTTTCAGTCAGCAGTTCATCAGTAGACTACTGGTCTATTACCTTTCAGTCAGCAGTTCATCAGTAGACTACTGGTGTCACAATGCTAAACGGTTCGGAAGCCATTGATTTTAGACCAGTGGTCAACAGGATTAGAAGCAGCAGGTGACTGACCACTGAACTGTTGTGTGGCGTTTATGGGTGTGGCGCCCTCACCTGTGAGACAGGAGAACTGCAGGCTGTTGATGGCACTGCGGATGTCCCCAGAGGATCCTGAACACAGCAGCTCCAAAGCAGCCTTGTCAGGAACACACATCTTTCCTCCACTCTGTGGACACACACACACACACACACACACACGTTGACATCCAAAAAAGAACAGCACATACACACTCATGTACATTATTATTATTATTTTTTACATTTTACCTTTATTTAATTAGGCAAGGCAGTTAAGAACAAATTCTTATTTACAATAACGGCCTACCGGGGATCAGTGGGTTGACTGCCTTTTTCAGGGGCAGAATGACAGATTTTTACCTCGTTAGCTCGGGGATTCAATCCAGCAACCTTTCGGTTACTGGCCCAATGCTCTAACCACTAGGCTACATACACTCCCATGCACACAAAGACATGTTGTTTTACCTTTACTGCCTGTACAGACACAATCCGGCTCATAACTTTCATCATACTGGTGGGAGCCACAGGGTTAAAACTGGAAACAGAAGAAGAGGGCCACTGGGTTAGAGAAAGATAACCTGTCAACAATCTGCCTGATGTTGCTAATGTTCACTTCCTCCTATACATGTTTAGGGAACAGTGGGCAGTGTGTTGGGTTAGTGTACAGAGTTGACTGTAAAGTACCTGATGTTACAGACCCCCAGCTCCTCCTGTACATGTTTAGGAAACAGCAGTCTGGAGCTGCTGTCTCCACTCAGACTGTCAGACACGATGAACAGCAGGGGACGCCGGCACGTCTTCACAAACCGCCTGACAGAGGAGGAACATGTACATACACACACAAATTAATACAGAACAAAACCTCAGTATTAATATCTTCTGCAGTCACAGTGAGTCCCTCAAAACACGACGAGCTCACCTCAGAATATCATGCAGGGACCCAGGCTGCCTGTAGAACTGGTTAGGAAAGTCCTGAGAGCGTGCAAGAGCGAGAGAGAAAGAAAGAGAGAAATTAACACCAGATACACAAATGTTGAACTCAATGTCAAGAAAAAATAAAATAAAATAAGTAAAGCTTTTCTTACTACTGTAAACGTTTAAGTGCTGTGTTGTCGTGGCAACGATACTGTCTGTCTAAGTACTAAGTAGGTAGTGTACTGTACCTCCACCAGTATGAGCTTCCTGTCTGAGTCCGAGGCCCCTCCCTCTCCGCTCATCTGCAGACGGTTGTACTTGTTGGCCCTGAGAAGGAACTCCTGGAACAGGCCTGTTTGAGAGCTGCCATAGAAACCATTGAACCTCGAGTCTGGGGAGGAAGGAAGAAAATGGTAAAGTTCATGTGATTATGTGTTGGATGTACGCTGGCAATCCAACTGTTATTTGTCCAATGACGTTTATTGCGTCTACTTCTTGAACATACAGTACAATAAAACGAACGATCAACAGAAAACAAAAACTAAAATGGGAAAACACAAAATAGAGGTACTAGCCTGTTTGGTCCAGACAGACCTCGGGCCTGTTTAGGAGGGTGCAACGTTACAAAAATGTACTAAACAGATAGGATAGTTTGTTATGTGGAATAAGGAATCATGTCAGCCCCACACAATCAATTTCTATCTGCAACGTTCAGAAAGTTTTACGCCACTGAATACACACCAGGTTTTTCTCACCTGGGTCGAAGGTCTGTCTGTAAGTGTCAGGGTCTGAGCGGTCTGCGCTGGGTCGGTACTCTGAGAGGCTGGAGGGGTTGCTCCACTCCTGCACCCTGTAGCCCAGTTCCTGGGCCAGAACCTGCACTGTAGCTGACTTCCCACACCCCGACGGACCGGTCAGCAGCAGGATAGCGCCACCCTGTGGACACAGTAAAATTTGAGTACTGAGAGCTTTCAGAAAACTTATGTTTAGATTAGATTTCATAGAAATGGGAAAATGTTTGGGGTGGGGCGGTGCAATAAAATGTGCTCGTGCACAATATATATATATATTCAGATTTTTCATGGGGTGCTGTTGGTATAAATGAGCAGTAGGCCACGTTTTAGCTTTGATTTGGTGTATTATTCTCAATTGAAAACACAAATATTCTGAATTTGAAGTGCTAAAAGTGTCTCTAAAACTGAGATGAATGCATAGTGCCATAACAGTGATCAATAGCCATCTTTTGAGCTTTAAAAACATCAGAGCCAAACCTTTGCAGTCTTGGGGTCCACGTGTACTCTCATCCAATCCTCCACCTCTTCAATCTTCTTTTTGTGGACGGCCAGTTCAGCCTACACAAGGCCAAACAGAGATAAGTGTGTGATGAAATTCACAACTTCACTCCAGTGGGGTCTGGTGGTCTAGTCTTTCCCCCAGGATGGTTACCTGAGAGTGGGGTTTGTGTATGTCCACCCAGGGCTCATCCTGGTCCCCCTGTGCAGGCTCTGTGGAGTTAGAGGTCTGGAGCTTGGAGGCGTTGGGGTCTGCCCTACTCTTACGGAGGCGTTTGCTGCTGTTGGGGTCGGTGCTGGACGGCCGGGCCTTGCCAACCCAGGTACCTCCAGAGAGGGCTACGCCTCCAATGCCTGAGGAGAGGGAGGCATTGCCGAGGTGTTCACCGAATGATGGCTCCACCCAACGATCCAGCTGGGGGGGAGAGAGATGTTAGTGAAGTGACAGTGCATCCTTTTAACGTGCTAGCGATCTACTTTGAACTCGCTCACAGACCCGCATCCACACTCGCACACCATGAACTCACTTTATTTGAGGCTACTTTTCCTCTCAGAAAAAGTTTTGACATCATAAGATGTGGTGCTTCACATTGACAAAAGGTGCCAGCTGGTCAATGCAAGACTGAGGAAGATGGAATAGAAAATTAGCTTATATCATAACGTATGCAGAAAACAGACTAGCTTAGCTAGCTAACGTAGCTACCTAGCGCCAATTTTACTAACGTTTGCTAGGAATTGAGTTTGCTACTGAGTAATAGCCATCTACGTGGCATAACTAAGTAGGAATAAGGTCGATTAAGTCACCAGAGCTACAATAGTAGCTAACACATCCAACGTTTCGAATAGTCTAGCTAACTCTAGTTGTCAAACAAGTTAACAAAGTAACGTTAAGCTAAAGTTGCTAGTTAGTTAGCTACCTACGCAGACTTCACTTCTCACGCACAAACCTAGCTAGATAAATGAAACAAAGTACGCATACCTTTCTTGGCCATCCTCTGAAGTAATTCCAAACTTTGAAAGTCACATGTATTATAACTTACGTTTGTAATAGAAACGCAAATACATAACAAACGTCGATTCAAAACACCACAACAGAGAGCGTTTTCCCTTTAAAATTGAGGTCCTTCTGCCAACGCGGCGCGCAATACCGACGTCACATTACTCACACGGGGTGCGTGTTCTCCAAATACACGATTCACGAAGCTTTGTTGTATTTTACTCATAAGTAACTTTGATTGAGTGGGTTACTGATTGTTACAAATTGTCTGGTTTTGTTAACAAAAGTAACGAACAAAATAGGAGAACTTTCCGAGTTCTAAGGTACCTGTATTTGGTCACGTGCAGTGCACGCAAGGCAAAGAAAAACAGCAATGAAAATCATGAAGCGACCAAATATTCTACTGACAGGTAATGTTAAACAAGTCCCCATCCAACGAGTTAACTATCTATTTAACTATCACCGTCTACCTGCCTCTATAACGATATTTAATTTGTACGTTTATAGACCGTTCAGGGCGATTATGTGCTTGTGACTAGCCAATGATGCACCACAAATAAGCTCGAAAGATGCTGCGTGGTCGAAATTCCTGGTTGGTAACGTTAGCTAACTACTAACGTTAGTAGGTGCTGTACCAAACAACCCCCTTCGTAACTTTGGCATCATTCACTTGCAAATTGTTTGCATAGATACCAAATTTAGAAATAGAAAAGTAGTATGTTTGGAACGTAGTTGCAGATGTACAACGGCGAAGTAGGCTAAATTTGAGGTAGCTCCCTACCTAGTTAGCACGTTGTTTATAATGATTATGCCATCCTGACAGGCACCCCTGGCGTAGGGAAGACCACCCTGGGAAAAGAGCTTGCCCAGAGGACAGGACTAACCTATGTCAATGTAGGCGACCTGGCACAAGAAGGTAAGAAGAGACACTAGGGGTCTATTCATTAGTGTGATCCCGTTGCAAAACGTTTTGCAATGGAAACCGTTAATTCCAAGCGGAAAATGTTTTGCAGCGAAAACGAGTTTCTATTGGTCAGTTAGGCCCCTCCCCGTTCTTTGCGTTTGGGTCATAAAGGGTTTCTGTTGCGGAAAAAACGTTTTCCAAACGTATTCTGACTAATGAATGGACCCCAGATGACCAAGTGCATAAGGGTACACTAGCTACAGTCTCTTCAGAAAGTATTCACACACCTCGTCTGTTTCCACATTTTATTGTTACAGCCTGAATTTAAAATGGATGAAATTGAGAGGAAAACATTGTCACTGGCCTACACACAACACCACATAATGTCAGTGGAATTATGTTATTTTACATTTTTACTAATTGATAAAAAGTGAAAAGATTACATTTCTTGAGTCAATAAATATTCAACCCCTTTTGTTATGGCAAGCCTAAATAAGTTCAGGAGGAAAAATGTGCTTAACAAGTCACGTAATAAGTTGCATGGATGCACTCTGTGTGCAATAAGTGTTTAACATGTTTGTTTAAATAACTCTCTGTACCCCACACATACAATTATCTGTAAGGTCCCTCTGTCGAGCAGTGAATTTCAATCACAGATCGAACCACACAGATCAGGGAGGTTTTCCAACGCCTCGCAAAGAAGGGCACCTATTGGTAGATGGGTAAACATTTTTAATAAGCAGACATTGAAATATCCCTTTGAGCACGGTGAAGTTATTAAAGATACAGGCGTCCTTCCTAACTCAGTTGCCGGAGAGGAAGGAAACGTCTCAGGGATTTCACCATGAGGCCAGTGGTGACTTTAAAACAATTACAGAGTTTAATGTGGCTGTGATAGAAAAACTGAGAATGGATGAACAACATTGTAGTTACTCCATAATACTAGCCTAATTGACAGAGGGAAAAGAAGGAAGCCTGTACTGAATAAAAATATCCTGTTTGCAACAAGGCACTAAAGCTTTGTGGCAAAGCAATTCACTTTTTATCCAGAGTACAGTGTTATGTTTGTGCAAATACAACACATTACTGAATACCACTCCATTTTGTTCAAGCATTTATTTATGTTTTATTTCACCATTATTTAACCAGGTAGGTCAGTTGAGAACACGTTCTCATTCACAACTGTGACCTGGCCAAGATGAAGCAAAGCACTGCGACAAAAACACAGAGTTACACATAAACAAACGTACAGTCAATAACACAATAGAAAAATCTATGTACAGTGTGTGCAAATGTAGGTAGGTAGGTAGGTAGGCAATAAATCGGCCACAGAGGCGAAATAATTCAAGTTTAGCATTAAAAATTGAGTGATAGATGTGCAGATGATGATGTGCATGTAGAGATACTGGGGTGCAAAAGAGCAAGAGGATAAGTAACAGTTATGTGGGATGAGGTAGTTGGGTGTGTTATTGACTGATTGGCTGTGTACAGTACAGGTACAGTGATCGGTAAGCTGCTCTGACAGCTGATGCTTAAAGTTAGTGAGGGAGAAATAAGTCTCCAGCTTCAGTGATTTTTGCAATTTGTTCCAGTCATTGGCAGCAGAGGACTGGAAGGAAAGGCGGCCAAAGGAAGTTTTGGCTTTGGGGATGACCAGTGAAATATACCTGCTGGAGCGCGTACTATGGGTGGGTGTTGCTATGGTGACCAGTGAGCTGAGATAAGGCGGGACTTTACCTAGCATAGACTTATAGATGAGCATAGTGGTGGCTGCGTCATGTTATGGGTATGCTTATAATCGGACTGTGGAGTTTTTCAGGATAAAAAAGAAACGGAATGGAGCTAAGCACAGGCAAAATAACAGGTTTTCCTCTCTGATGTCTGCTTTCCACCAGACACTGGGAGATTACTTCACCTTTCAGCAGGACAATAACCTAAAACACAAGGCCAAATCTAACACTGGAGTTGCTTACCAAGACAGTGAATGTTCCTGAGTGGCTGGGTTACAGTTTTGACTTACATTACCAGTCAAAAGTTTGGATACACCTACACATTCCAGGGTTTTTCTTTATTTGTACTATTTTCTACATTGTAGAATAATAGTGAAGACATCAACACTTTGAAATACCACATATGGAATCATGTAGTAACCAAAAAAGTGTTAAACAAATCAAAATATATTTTATATTTCAGATTCTTCAAAGTAGCCACCCTTTGCCTTGACAGCTTTGCACACTCTTGGCATTCTCTCAAGCAGCTTTGAGGTAGTCACCTGGAATGCATTTCAATTAACAGGTGTGTCTTGTTAAAAGTTAATTTGTATAATTTCTTTCCTTAATGCAGCCACTGTGTCAAATTTCAAAAAAAACTTTACGGAAAAAGCATAATCTGAGAATGGCGCTCAGAGCCCAAACCAGCTAGAGAAATATCTGCCATGTTGGGTAGTCAACATTATTCATAAAGAAAATTATAAAAAATTCACTTACCTTTGATGATCTTAATCAGAATGCACTCCCAGGAATCGCAGTTCCACAATAAATGCTTGTTTTGTTCGATAATGTCCATCATTTATGTCCATTTATGTCCAATAGCTTCTTTTGTTAGGGCGTTTGGTAAACAATCCAAAAGCGCAATCTGGTCCATTCGGACGAAACGTTCAAAAAGTTATATTACAGGTCGAAGAAACTTGTCAAACTAAGTATAGAATCAATCTTTAGGAAGTTTTTATCATAAATGTTCAATATTGTTCCAACCGGAGAATTCTATTGTCTGTAGAAAAGCACTGGAACGAGAGAAACCTCTCAAGTGAAAGCGCGTGACTGAGAACGAGGCTGCAGGCAAACCCCTTAGTCAAACAGGTCCCATCCGGACCCCCCTTCACATAAGCAGCCTGAAACAACGTTCTAAAGACGGTTGACATCTCGTGGAAGCCTTAGGAAGAGAAAAAATACCCATATCCCAAAGTGTATTCGATAGCGGTGAGTTCAAAAACTACAAACCTCAGATTTTCCACTTCCTGGTTGGATTTTTCTCAGGTTTTTGCCTGCCATATGAGTTCTGTAATACAATTATATGCATATCATAGCTTCTGGGCCTGAGTAACAGGCAATTTACTATGGGCATGCTTTTCAAACTTCCCAATGCTGCCCCCTATCCCAATGAAGTTAAAGTGCAGTCGCAAAATCCATCAGGCGCTATGATGAAACTGGCTCTCATGAGGACCGCCACAGGAATGGAAGACCCAGAGTTACCTCTGCTGCAGAGGATAAGTTTATTAGAGTTAACTGCACCTCAGATTGCAGCCCAAATAATTGCTTCACAGAATTCAAGTAACAGACACATCTCAACATCAACTGTTCAGCGGAGACTGCGTGAATCAGGCCTTGATGGTCGAATTGCTGCAAAGAAACCACTGCTAAAGGACACTGATAATAAGAAGAGACTTGCTTGGGCCAAGAAACACGAGCAATGGACATTAGACTGGTGGAAATCTGTCCTTTGGTCTGATGAGTCCAAATTTTAGATTTTTGGTTCCAACCACTGTGTCTTTGTGAGATGCAGAGTCTGTGATTTATTTAGAATTCAAAGCACACTTAACCAGCATGGCTACCACAGCATTCTGCAGAGATACGCCATCCTATCTGGTTTGTGTTTAGTGGGACTATCATTTGTTTTTCAACAGTACAATGACCCAAAACACACCTCCAGGCTGTGTAAGGGCTATTTGACCAAGAAGGAGAGTGATGGGTTGCTGCATCTGATGACTTGGCCTTCCCAATCACTCGCCCTCAACCCAATAGAGATGGTTTGGGATGAGTTGGACTGCAGAGTGAAGGACAAGGAGACAAGTGCTCAGCATGTGTGGGAACTCCTTCAAGACTGTTGGAAAAGCATTCCAGGTGAAGCTGGTTGAGAAAATGGTAAGAGTGTGCAAAGTTGTTATCAAGGCAACGGGTTGCTACTTTGAAGAATCTCAAATATAAAATGTATTTTAATATAACACTTTTTGGGTTACATGATTCCATATGTGTTATCTCATAGTTTTGATGTCTTCACTATTATTCTACAATGTAAAAAAAATAAAGAAAAACCCTTGAATGAGGAGGTGTGTCAACTTTTGACTGGTACTGTAAATCTACTTGAAAATCTATGGCAAGACCTGAAAATAGTTGTCTGGCAATGATCAGCAACTAATTTGACAGCTTGAATAATTTAGAAAAGAATAATGGGCAAATGTTGAACAATCCAGGTGTGAAAAGCTCTTAGAGACTCAAAGACTCAAAGCTTTAAATCACTGCCAAATGTTTGACTTGGGTGTGAGTACTTACGTAAATTAGGAATGTCCTATATTTCTCTTCAATACATTTTGCTAAAATTTCTAAAAACATGTTTTTACTTTATTGGTGAGGGGGGGAAAAAAACAGATTCAATCCATTTTGAATTTGGGCTGTAATAAATCAAGGGTATGAATACTTTCTGAAGCCACTGTATGTATCATAACACTACCCCATCACGACTCATTGTGTTTTCACCTGACGGGAGTAGAAATAGGCCCATATCTGATTATTAGTTTTGGAGAGCATGCTGATGATGTTTGTCTTGGTCTCTTCAGGGCAGCTGTTTGATGGATTTGATGAAGAGTACCAGTGCCCAGTGTTGGATGAAGACCGGGTGAGTCTTATTTCATCTAAAACAGTCTATTCACATCTCATGACAAAGCCGGTGTATTTTAGGTACTGCAGTTACCCGCCACACGACTTGTGTGTTTTTGTTTCCCCTCGCTGTGTTTTTTAAGGCTGATTGTTTTACTACCTTGTTCCAGGTGGTGGATGAGCTGGAGGATAAGATGGGGGACGGAGGGGTGATAGTGGACTACCACGGCTGTGACTTCTTCCCAGAGCGCTGGTTTCAGATTGTATTCGTGCTCCGCACAGACAACACCAACCTCTACAGCCGGCTGGAGGGCAGGTGTGTTTCTCCTGGCAAATTGAAAAAGGTTTAACAGTGTATTTGCTAGACGTCGCGAACACGGACTACATTATCACTGCCGTGCTGTTTTCCAAATGGGCTACAGACACCATGACCCTGTGTGCGCCTCCTTCTTACTTTCTCTTTTCTTCATACTATCGTGCCAACCCAAATCTTTTTACGCTGGCTGAGAGGTTTTATTTGCTCGATGTGCTTTCAACACGGTTCCAGCTACTATGGTTGGCGCATAAACAGGCCAGTGGTTTGCAAGCCAGTATGGCTCGGCTCAGTAGTCTAAAAAGGGTCTCTCTCTCTCTCCTACAACTCGCTGACATGCTCCTCCCTTTCCTTCTCCTTCATGGGGGGGGGGGGGCTACATAGGGAAGTGTTTTGTACAATCTCTTATTTCTCTGTGTACCCCCTGTAGAAGAAATGCAAAACACACACAGAGAGAGAGAGACTGTACAAAACACTTCCCTCTTCCCTGGTAAGACCCTATGGAGGATTCAGGAAGGTCTAACACATTATGTGTATTTTTCTCTCTCTTTCTCTCTCTCCACAGGGGCTACACAGGGAAGAAATTGCAGGACAATGTCCAGTGTGAGATCTTCCAGACCATCTATGAGGAGGCCATGGAGGCCTACAAGGAGGAGATTGTCCACCAGTTGCCCAGCAACGAGCCTGAGGACCTGGAGCGCAACCTGGAGCAGGTAGTCCAGTGGATAGAGCAGTGGGTGAAGGACAACAACTAGCATGGACACAAACCCTAGAAACCAAAACAGTGCATGGCTGGAATCTTCTTCATACTAGAAAAAACATACCAATGGACTCTTTGTTTGTTGAAAAAAAAAAAAAAAATCTATATGCCTTTAACTTATAGCAATCGCACACATACTAGGATAGTACTGAGGCTTTAAATCCTGGTCCTGGTTTTGGTCTTGATTCTGATCCTGGTTTTAGTTCGAGCACAACATGTATCACACCTGATTCTGAATTGATCAACCAATCATTGAGTTGTTGAAATGGGTGTGATAGTCTTGGACTGGAACAAAAATATGCCCCAGGTCTGAAAAATTAAATTCATCTAGCATAGTTGACAACATTGATGACATAAAATTGGTAAACAGTACACTCTATTGTAGACGTGTTTACAGTCTAAGACAGGGGTGTCAAACTCATTCCACGGAGGGCCTAGTGTCTGCAG
Organism: Salvelinus alpinus; assembly: GCF_045679555.1. Classification (NCBI taxonomy): domain Eukaryota; kingdom Metazoa; phylum Chordata; class Actinopteri; order Salmoniformes; family Salmonidae; genus Salvelinus; species Salvelinus alpinus. The sequence continues at coordinate 8,184,226 of NC_092104.1, read as the reverse complement.
GTTTTTGGTTTTTCCTTTCAATAAAGCCCTAGACAACCAGGTGTGGGGAGTTCCTAACTAATTAGTGATGTTAATTCATCAATCAAGTACAAGGGAGGAGCGAAAACCCGCAGACACTCGGCCCCCCGTGGAATGAGTTTGACACCTGTGGTCTAACACATGGACAAGCATGGTTCCCTCACTGAGCAGAGGCCCAGTGTAATGATAATAAATATTTACGGCTCAAGTGGCAGCCTGTTTGCTATATAGTGCACTAATTTTGACCAGGGCCTCGGACACTGGTCGACGGTAGTGCACTATATGTGGTAGCTGGTGTCAGTTGGGATGCACCCATTGGCTGTGTTTATTCCCTTCTTGGACTGTATGGTTAACCACACCTTCATTTAGGATGAAAGCTAGGGCAGTAAGCATGTTTGGATACTGACTTGTGTTGCAAGAGCTGTTCATGTACAAGCTAGATGTCATGAAACACCATGTCATCACAAGATTTGGGCAGTATTCAAGTCCAAATGCATGCGTCACTATATCTCTACTCTGCTAAGGGAAATGTTTTGTTGTTTTATAGAGTCTTTAAGGATGGGCAAAATTGAATGTGTATTAGTTGGATGCATGCTGCATTTTCTTGTGGCATAGATTGATTTAAAACTGATTACAATTTATTTTGCATTTATTGCATTGCAATGATTTATCTACATAAAAAAAAACATGCATTTTGGTTAAATGTGTTTTTTTTGTACTTTTTTTTTTTTTTGAATAGTATTATCTTTTAAATTCATAATTTCTTGTGGACATTGGTAGCCATAAACCTCGTCATGTCATTCAGATTTCAACAACACTTAATAATGCAGGAATTATGTTTTTGCCAGAAGTTTTTTTCCATTTTTATTTTTCATTTTAGGTTTTATATTTCCATTTTATTTTGAAAAGATGCATGAAACATTTCATTTTGTCCTCATACCGCTAGTATTTCCATGAAATACTCACAGGTTTTAACAGTAGACAGTGGTCGTTTTTGTATGGCTAAAGCTTTATACTGTACAAGGAAGGAATGATGGTGGAACCACATAATAAAGAATACAAATGCATTTATGATGAACTGGTGATTTATTGGATCTGTAGCTAAAGGCCAGGGGTGTCTAAAGGCCAGGGGTGTCTAAAGTAAAGGCCAGCGGTGTCTAAAGTAAAGGCCAGCGGTGTCTAAAGTAAAGGCCAGCGGTGTCTAAAGTAAAGGCCAGCGGTGTCTAAAGTAAAGGCCAGCGGTGTCTAAAGGCCAGCGGTGTCTAAAGGCCAGCGGTGTCTAAAGTAAAGGCCAGCGGTGTCTAAAGTAAAGGCCAGCGGTGTCTAAAGTAAAGGCCAGCGGTGTCTAAAGTAAAGGCCAGCGGTGTCTAAAGGCCAGCGGTGTCTAAAGGCCAGCGGTGTCTAAAGGCCAGCGGTGTCTAAAGTAAAGGCCAGGGGTGTCTAAAGCCCAGGGGTGTCTAAAGTAAAGGCCAGGGGTGTCTAAAGTAAAGGCCAGCGGTGTCTAAAGTAAAGGCCAGCGGTGTCTAAAGGCCAGCGGTGTCTAAAGTAAAGGCCAGGGGTGTCTAAAGCCCAGGGGTGTCAAACTCATTTTGCCCTGGAAGCTGCATTCTGTCTCGGACAGAGGTCTGGATTGGTTATATTTCCTCACCATCAAAAAGTTTTGGGTATTTTTCGAAGTTCCCTGACTGTCAAGCTTTCATTTCGGTGATTTATTAGCGAGCTGATGAATGTCGGTCCCTTATAATTTCTACACAGGGATAATCTCAATTTCATACTCCTCACCACCTCTTCTCGACTCCTCAAAATCCATTGGAGGAGAAGGTCAGAGGGGAGGAACCCTCTGTTTCGATTTGGTTTAGTCATTTAAGTACATTGTGGTTTTGAGTAAAAACAACCAGTAGGCTGGATTGGACCCCATGGCATATGTTTCACACCCCTGCTACAGGCTATAAACTAAACTGAGCTATTATTTCTATTGGTGTGCTGCATCTGTAACTGACATAGCCAGCTTGAGGAGCAAGCCTAGTCTGCAACAACAAAAAAAGGAGTAAAATGCAAATTAGAGTAACGGCAAAAAAGTAGTAATTAATGGTGAAAAGGGCCAAGGGGGGTTTCAGATCATATCACTGGTTTCGATCCCCGTTTTAAGAGCGCGCAAGTTACACCCACCGCACCAGGGGTGCGTTCAGTTCGATTGAACGTGTGCTACGTTGCGTACGGGCTTGTACTGAACGGCACGTTTCCCCAAACCGCAACCAAACCCCTCACTGTTTTTTAACTAATCGCTTAGAAACGAGCCGTTCTCGTTTAATTGAACGTTGCATTACGTTTTTTCAGTTTGAGTTGTATGCATTGGGTCTTGCAACAGATCGTTTACCGTTTAAGAGGCAAACGGAACGAAACGGTGAGCGACCTACCTAAATTTGTCCAATAGAAACTCGTTTTCGTTGCAAAACGTTTTCCGTTTGGAGTAGGCCTTATTAAACAGTTTCGCAACAGACGAACGTTTTGCAAAATAATTGGCGTAATGAATACACCCCTGGTTCGACCGGCCAGCCCAGGTGTGTTTCTTGTCAGACGGCTATGTCAGGCATAGCATGACTGGTTGGTCACATGGTCCAGCTCCAACGTTCTGCGGAAATTAATTAGCGGAAGAAACAGGTGGATGTATCATCCGCAGGTAAGCTAAATTCAAATACATTTCATAATTAACGTCAACGGAGTTGTCACATTTAGGAATATATATTACAGATGTTTTAATATATGTGCTTATCAGTTTTATGCAGGTTATATGTGATGATGCAAATAGCAATTTCATGGGGATGGTAAACTGTCTGGACAGCAACCTGATAACTTTACAAATCAGGTTCATATTAATTAAAACATAGATAATGCCGTGAAAGATCAGTAGTTCTGTACTCAGAGGTTAATAACAATAAGTGTTTGTAGAATGTTCCCGAAGCTCCACTTCGCCATGTGGTGGACTGCATGCCCAAAATGTCAAACAATCAGACAATGTCTATTGATTTAATGAAATTGTGGACACGAGTTTTAGTTCAGATTTGATGTAGCCTTGTCATGTGGTTTAGATTATTTATTTTTTATGTCGACAAAGACACACACCCAACTTCCAAGGTGTAATGGAGTTGTAACCGGCTGCTACAGTCTCTTTTAAAATGGCTATGTTAGGTCAGAACAAATAGATCAGATTGAGCCTTTTTGCAAACCTACAGTAGTTATGAAAGTATGTAGGATATACTGTAGATATTCAGTACACAACATTACTCCCGCTTTACACCTACCTACATGTACAAATTACCTCGACTAATTTGTACCCCTGCACATTGACTCGGTACCGGTACCCCCTGTATATAGCCTCGTTATTTTGTTACTTTTTATTTTTTACTTTAGTTTATTTAGTAAATATTTTCTTAACTATTTTTTGAACTGCATTGTTGGTTAAGGGCTTGTAAGTAAGCATTTCACGGTAAAGTCCACACCTGTTGTATTCCCGAGCATGTGACAAGTAAGATATTTAATTTGATGCATGTAGGTCATTGAGGGAGTTATATTACGCTGGCCCGGGTTGAACTGGGCAATGGCCAGTCACGTTATTGGGCAAAAGCGGGGAGGGAGGAGCGCCCTTCTCAAATCAAACAGTAATCTGCATGTCAACAAGGCAGCATGGCGCATCGTCCAGAAACATGCATATCTTTTCCATAAAATACATTTGTAGAATTTTTAAACTAGTTGTCATTGCGTTTTTATAAAAAGCAATCACATCTGAATGTGAAAACACACAATCCTACTGATCACTCTCCACATACTTATGTCACTTTTGTTTTCATCCGACTTCGCCATCAAGGAGAGAGAGCAGGCACTTGGCTCAAGTCGGGAGGCAGCCTGGCATCACTTTTCTCCTGGTTCAAACTTCTTCCACCGGGGTAACCCGGGCCAGATAAACAAACTCCCTCAGTGTAACTGACTGTCACCTGTTTGTCCTCATTCCAGGTGACACAGCCAGAGAGGAAATCAGAGCCATATAAACATATTCATACTGAACAGCAAGGCCATGTGAGTCTGGCCCGGTGACTGTGTAAAAGAGGTATTATTCCAACTATTTTCCATATTTTTTGTTGATTTGCGATGTTACTATTGATGCAAGATACAACAATGCCAAAATTGTGAAGAGATATTGTGGTCATTTAGTGATGGGAGATTTACTTGAGTTACTTGACATGCTATAGAAAACTATAAACTTGTTACCAAATTTTCCCCACATTGTTTTGTTTGTGGGAGACATTTTTTATTTAATTTTTATTGATTTAACCACCAGGATAGTCCACTCACTAAAAATCTATTGCTTTCCAGTAATCCACATGAGGTTTAGGTGAATCTGCGGTTACGTGTAGGTTCTTTGTGTTATCTGGGGGGTAACAGTATATCTGGCATTGCCAATACCCAAGAAGCTCCTGATTGAAGACGGTGCCCGTTTACATGCAACTACTAAAGGTAGTTTAGAGGTCACACAAAGTATACTGCATAGATTCGAGACAATCAAGCAGCTCATCCTTTGGCAATATTGTCCTGTATTTTCTAACCACAGCCTCTCTCCTCTCTGTGTCTGTACGAGGGCAGAGACCAGTGGGTCCCCATGTCTGCTAGAGGAGGTTCCTCTGGCCGTTTCAACTGTGTCCGGGATGCAGAACCTCACTACGACCAGGTTCCAGTGGGCTCCTTATGGAGGGACCAGGACCTCCCTCCTCCTCCTCGCTCCCTTAGGGGTTTCAGGGGGGCAGACCTGGCTGTGAGCTCCGACCCCCTGCCCCCCCCTCCCCTCCCAGACCAGCCCCCCGTGGGCCCTGACTTCTACCCTCCTAGCGACGGTGCCCCGGAGCGCCTTGACAACGACAGCGCAGCCATGGACATCAAACCCGTCCACCGCTTCATTCCTGACTCCTTCAAGAACTTCTTCCGCGGCAACAGTGTCCGTGGTAGCAGCAACAAGCCCTTCTCCTTACCCCCCTCCCCGCCGCTGACGGAAAAAGACGACCTCAAACCAGGAACCACTAGAGGTGTCCCCTGCTCCCCTCCCCCCTCTCCCTCCCTCCCCGGCTCCTACCTGGACCCGTACGGAGGCTCTGGCGGCAGCTACAACTCCCGAAAAGAACGTGACGCCATGTTGCTAGGAACCGATGCCTTCGAGTCTGTCTCGGGCGTCACATTCCGCTCAGCCAAGACCTACAGCGAGCGGGTGGAGGATTACCACCAGCGCTACGCCTATATGAAGTCCTGGGCGGGGTTACTGCGCATCCTGGGCTGCGTCGAGCTCCTTTTGGGCGCTGTCGTCTTCGCCTGCGCGTGTGCTTATGTGCACAAGGACAACGAGTGGTTCAATATGTTCGGCTACTCCCAGCCACAGTTGTTCGGGGGGTTAGGGGGCGGCGCAGCAGCCTACGGAGGCAGCGGATCGTTCAGCTACGACGGACCCAAAACCCCCTTCATCTTGGTAGTGGCTGGCCTGGCCTGGATAGTAACAGTCATTATGCTAGTCCTGGGGATGACCATGTATTACCGTACCATCCTCCTAGACTCGTCTTGGTGGCCCTTGACTGAGTGTGTGATTAACCTGGCCCTTGGGTTTCTCTACATGGTAGCAGCGTCAATGTACGTCAGGGACACAACCAGAGGAGGCCTCTGTTACATCCCTGTCTTCAACAACGGAATCAACGGGGCCTTCTGTCGTACAGAGGCCGGCCAGACCGCCGCCATTATTTTTCTGTTCGTCAACATGATAATATATTTTGTGGGCGCCGGCGTGTGTCTGAAGCTGTGGCGGCACGAGGCGGCGAGGCTGAGGAGGGAGGGGTTAGCGCAGGAGGTGAGGGCAGGATTAGACACACACATAGTTGTCCTTTTGGGCTGCCATTTTTGTGTTCCATGACAAATCCTTTGCCTCATCCTTTCCCATTGGTCTTCTTTGTTCTCAGATGAAAACCATTGGATCTTCCCTGCCAATATCTGCTGTAAGTCTCTTAGTACACTAGTAGAAAACTTTAATATTTATTCATTTAATTTGTAAAGCTCTTTTTTTTCACACCCAATGTCACATTCTTCATTCCATTACGCTGAGTATACATACTGACAACCATGTTAAATTCCAGTTAATTCAGGAAGTACACTGACATTCCACTTGAACGTTTGGAATTAGAATTTGTTTACTCTCTGAATTGACATGAATTAATATGGAATTTACCTCAACCCTGCTGACAACGTAGTAACCATACCTCCGATCCCCATCCTTCCCCAGCTGGGCGGTTCCAGGACCTCAGAGCAGACCCCTCTCCCCACCCTCCAGACTATCCCAGAGGTGTTGGACGGCCATCTTGCCTCTCCAGCCGTCCCTCTGATGATGGAGCCAGAGATCCTCAGAGGACACATCCCTGCAGGACACATCCCCAAACCTGTAATCATCGCAGACTACGTGGCGTGAGTACTGACCACCCATCTAACTTTATTTGACCTGTTCTCTGACAGGTGGGAGTTTTTAATCGTATGTATTGTTGTGTATCATGCTCCTGCCTTTGTTCGTTGTCATTTTAAGTCGCTCTGGATAAGAGCGTCTGCTAAATGACTTAAATGTAAATGTAAATGTAATTTGTATCACTGCTTCCTTATTATGTACTTTGTATTTGCTTAATTTTTTGTGAAGAAAAAGAGACTTTGGTCTCAATGGAACTTCCCTGCATATATAAAGGTTAAATAAAATCAAACGTATGGACCTTAAGTACAAGAGGATAGCTGACTGCCACAGTCTGCTTCCTACTAGACTTATCTATCCACGGTCATACGGCGCAGAACTCCATCTCACGAGGGCCACACTCAGTCCTGCTTTTTCTATTTCTCTCTCTGCCACTTAATTGATCAGTTAATGTCATTGATGGGCAAGAGAGTTCACACACACACACACCTAGTTGCCCAGGTGGTAGACATTTGTTTCTACATATAAAGGCCTTAAAAAACCAACCCTGCATTTCTATGCGGTTCGTGTGTGTGTGTGTGTGTGTGTGTGTGTGTGTGTGTGTGTGTGTGTGTGTGTGTGTGTGTGTGTGTGTGTGTGTGTGTGTGTGTGTGTGTGTGTGTGTGTGTGTGTGTGTGTATAAGACGAGTCATTTTAGACTATTTGAGATGCACCCATGCTTGTTGATGACCTCTGCTTTGTATTTGTTGTGTGAACAGGAAGTACCCGACCATCCGTACGGAGGAGGAGAGGGACCAGTACAAGGCTGTGTTTAAGGACCAGTATGCTGAGTACAAAGAGCTACATGCTGAGGTCCAGGCCATGGCCAAGAGGTTTGACGAGATGGACGAACTGATGAGGAACCTGCCTCCACGGCCCTCCAGTCAACTGGTACTGAGACTTCTCACTCACTCACTCACTCACACACACAAATCATATTGACAAACTATAGCCTAATGTCCATTCACGTCATTCTAGTGCTTTTTACCAATCCCTTGTTCAAAGTTAAAGATCTTCTTTCAGGAGAAGAAACGCATCGAAACCATAGTATTGGAGTACCAGAGAAAGAAAGAGGTAAGTGATTTTTGAGTCTTATTTTAATAGAGAATGTGTATATAAGTAAGGGGACCCACTACAGGTCCTGAGCCCTAACAATGACCTGTAGAGTAGTTTTAGGTTTCAGTAATATGTTTATGGACGATGCCCAGTAGACGTTGATCTGCAGAACCGGTTTGTGTAGGCGGGGAGTTTCACATAGTTTCAGGTAGTTTCCCTTTCAGGTAAACCAATGATGTGTGACGGACTGACAGTAGATCGGAGCACTTCCTATTCACTCAGAACTCATGTTTGAAACGTTTATCTTTGTCCTGTCTACACGCACACTGCAGACTAGGACATTTGCTAGATACATCAAATGCAACTATGCCCTTATCTGATGGCTTTCGGTTCCACCATTTATTACCTTATGAAATGGCAAGACATGATATGGGACTTGTTGCCACAGATGTCTTAGGAGGTTGAGGTGTGTGTGTGTGTAAGAGAGAGGCAGATGGTGAAAGAGAGAGATGGAGACAGTAAATGAACGAACAAATGTTAACTTTTCTCTCTTTCTTGTTGTCAGGATCCTACGTTCCTTGAGAAGAGGGAGAGGTGTGAGTACCTGAAGAACAAACTGTCCCACATCAAACAGAAGATCAACGAATACAACAAGGTCATGGACTGGAACGACGGATTCAACTAGACGAACACACACACACACTCTGAACTGTGCAGCTTAACTGAGCCAGGTCAAGCCCGAATGCTGAAGTTTACCGTCCATTACATTATGTTGGATGCCACTCCTTGCCAGTTATATGCATTATGTGGACATGCCATGGGTCAAATCATATAAAGATTTTAGTGCCACAAAAAATTTATATTGAGGCTGGTTTTATAATCTACACGTTTTCTTCTTATCTGATGCATTTGTTTTTATTGATGTCCGTGATATTTTTTTCAACGCCATAATTGTGAGTTGGTTGCCACAGCCCAACCCTGAAGTACAGATCAGTCTCTACACAGTATCCTACCATCAATTTGATAATGAGGGCAGATGTCATTCTTTGTTGTGTGTAATTATTTATCTCTATTGTACCATTTTGTAAACTCTAGATACTGTAACAGTATGAAACTAAACAAATCTCTTATGATTTCCTCAACAAGACTTTTCTGCAATAATTGTTTAAATTAAGTGACAAAGCACCTCCTATGTATTATATGTCGTTGTACATGAACACAGTCCAATGTTGTACACTGATGTCAATCCATGTGGTTTATTTGGAACACATGGCATCTCTGGTATATTTTGTACATTTATGTGTAAAAACGTTATCCAGTATCATATATTTCTGTTTCGACTTGCTTACTGATGTACTTGTCCATTTCTTGATAATTGAAGGAAAGTCTGGAAAGTTTGATTTCAGCACAGTTTGATAAAGATTCTAAAAACTATGATGCTTTTTTCCCCCTAGTAGAAATGACCCATTATATTAGTCACAGAAGAGTGTGTGTGTGTGACTGACTATGTCAGTGGGTCGATGAATGTCAGAGACGATTGGAAACTGGATCCTTTTTCTGTCAGTCAGTGTCTGTTACAAAAAGGGAATCTTGCCTAAACAATGTCTCACACACACACTTTCTGTCTGTGTGGAATCTTGCCTAGTCCTCATGACATGGCTGTTGGTCTCGTTAAATCCTGCAGGACTGGTTTGGTCATGATGGACACTAGAGGGGGGGGCGTTGGGCATCACAGACCCCCTATTCAAATCATAACGGTGTAGAGTTCTGGCTCCACTGCGATTCCCAAGCACCAAGGTGTCATCTTACACACACACCGTAGGCCCTAATCCTTCCATCTACACTGTTAATGATTTCTTGCACAAAACATTCAATTTTGACAAAATGCCTTGTGTTTTTTGTTCCTCTGATTCAGAATATATAAAGCTAGTAAACTATGGATTGAAATCCATGAATGGTTGTGTATAAAATCTCCAGAATTACCTATGTTTACCTTTGATGATGTTAAATTAAATGGCATGATGCTTATCCTTGTAATTCCGATCATTTTATAACTATTTTATTAACATTATCCTCTTGGCCAAATATTATATTCACAAATGTAAATGGGGTGGAAAAAGCCCTTAAATTTTTTTTTTTGAACTGTTACAATTTTATAAATCCCTCAAACTTGTGAATCTTAAAAGTTGGAATAATTATTAGAAGTCATGTCTCTGAATGTTAATGTTGCCTTGTCACATATTCAAGACCAGGAAGTTAACAGATGTCAAGGAAACAAAGCCTATCTACTTCTGTATCACCTACTCTGTCAGCGAACATTTTGACCCAACGTTTCAATATTATTTGGATCCCGTTTTATCCATTATTGATTAATAAACACATGGGTGACAAACAACAATGATTTTGTGTGTCCAAATGTACCTAAACTCTCCCACCGTCAATTTGTTCTTGATCTACTACATGGTTTTTTTGTATTCGATTTTGGTGACAATTAGGCCTAAAAGGAAGACTAGTCGACAAGGAATGTCATACATTTCAAACAAAGATTGGAGGCACAGACAGGTTAGTTTTCCTTCACAAGAGTAACCTGTTCTGCATAGGGGAGTGACAAGGAGGAGACAACTCACTACTGTCATATCCAAGAGAGAGAGCGACCTGCACGCAGTTTTGATCGGTGACGTGCATAGGCGTCTTCGACAATAGCATACGAGTTTCAGCCTGCATCCGTAATCAAAAGAAACGCCGATTCTCTTCGGGAACAGGTGAGTTTGCCGTAAATGTTTTTTTTTTGTAACTTTTGGTGATATATTCATCTGTAATTTACCATGTAGGTCTACCAAATTACATTTGTTCTTGGATTTTCAATCATGTGGTGAATTTTAGATAAATGTTTATTTTATCACAAGAGAGTAGGCTACCATTGCGGGCATGATTGAAGTTGAACTGGATCGTGTACATATTTTATTCTGTAGAATTACATTCTAAAATGTCCCTCGACTGTGTTGATATTTGGGGCGTTTGCTTTACACACAGATAATTATTTCCTACGATTTACAAACTGAGGTGTAATTTTTTTTTTTTTCAATGACCTTTTTCCCCTTCATTCATCAGGTTATTTTTATTGCAATCTAATTCAATTCAAATAATGACATTGTTTTATGATTTTTATTTTTCCCCAACATTAAAAAATATCAGGGAAATTCATTCTAAGTATAGCCTATAGTATACAACTATTGTATAACGGCACCCAACTCCAGCCTGTTATAATACCAAGCAATTCTGTAGGTCAGGATTATCCATTGATCATGACTCTGTTATTACATTACACACAAATCATTGGACAAAGGCATTTTCTGTAAAGGGAGTTTTGTTAAGAGCCCGGACGCTCAATCTAAACATTAACACGCGTCACTTGCAGTACGGTTTTGGAACCATAAGAACCATTTCTTTCATAGCAGCAATACATTCTTTTCGAAAGACAAAAGGTTAAATTGATACACATCTTGCTAGGGTTAGTGTTTCTGTTTCGACACCGCCATATTAACATGTTACAGCGCTTGTTTACGGAAAACAGATAGACAGAGTGGACTACCTGTGCTAATTAGCCATCTGCGTCTCCGAACACCTGTGTGTAAACGGAAGACGGATGCCACTAACGTGTTGTCACTGAAAAACACTGTCGGTTGCAACTGCGTTAAAACCAATTAGAACAATGTACATTAAGTGTCTATTTCGCATTTATTTTTGATTTGCTATGAAAGTCAGCAGTAGCAGTAGCAGTAGTAGTAGTAGTACACATTTAGAAAGGCCGCCTCCTACATCCCAGGGTTTAGACGATGTTTCTTTAGGAAAAGGTGAAAGATAATATTTGGGGTGTCCTGATCTCGATTTTAAAAAAGCAATGTACTGTTAAACCACTTTTTCTTTGGAAATTAATGGTAAAATACTGTACCTAATTTACAGGTAACTGGCTGCCAATAACCGTTAAAACAACATGATTATTTTTTACAGTGTACTGTTTTTGTTGTGGTTGCTAACGTGATTTTTATTTTATTTTTAAATTAGTGCAGCAGCGACTGGATAGGGTGAAGAGTTGAGACCTAGGAGGACCAGAGGATCCCAGTATGCCCTCTCACAACAAACGCACCTCTCCTTCCTACCATCCCGGCAGCAGACGGTAAGTCCTCCCTCTCTCATCCTATGTACTCATCCCACACAACTCCTCACCCATCTATCTACACTCGTTCTATGTCCTCATCCCATCTCACTCTTCTCCCACCTCACTTACCTCATACCCATCCCTCCACATTAATATACTCAACCCACCTGTCGTTCTCCATCAGATCATTCATACCAGCCTACTCTTCCACCCCACCCTCCCCTACAACCAACCCAACTCTGCAAATTAATAGGAGTAATATGTCCACCCCTCTAACATCTCATCGCTCTCCTCCTCTTCTTCTCTGTCCTCCCCTTCCTACCCCCCCCCCCCCATTTTTCTCCAGGCATGAACACAGGCACAAGCATAGCGAGCATGTCTCCAACCCAGCCTACTCTTTCTACCCAGACGAGGAGCTCTTCCACTTCTACCGCTGGACCTCTCCTCCAGGGGTGATGAAGATCATCTCCATCATCATCATCATCATGTGTGTAGCGGTCTTCGCCTGCGTGGCGTCTACGCTCGCCTGGGACTACGACATGAGCACGATGGGAATGGGCGGCGGCGTCGGCGCCGGGATGGGGATCGGAGGCGCCGGAGGATATGGTGGGAGCTATGGCAGTAGTTACGGCGGTGGCTCCTCCTACGGCAGCGGTATCGGTGGAGGCTCGTCCTACGGCGGAGGTAGCTACGGAAGCGGGACCCAGACTGACCCGCTGGCGGGGAAGGGCTTCATCATTGCCATAGCAGCCATCACCTTCATCGCCGTGCTCATCATCTTCATACTAGTGGTGTCGCGGCAGAACGCGTCCCGCTCGCCAAAGTTCTACCTGGGGACCATCATCGTGTCTGCCATCTTGGCAATACTAATGATCATCGCTACTATAGTCTACCTGGTGGCAGTGAACCCCACAGCCCAGTCCTCAGGGTCTGTCTACTACAACCAGATCATACAGCTGTGTTCCCAGTACCAGAATCAGAACCAAGCCCAGGGCATCTTCATCAACCAGTACCTCTACCATTACTGCGTGGTGGAACCTCAGGAGGTAGGTACCATCTTCATCAACCAGTACCTCTGCCATTACTGCGTGATGGAACCTCAGGAGGGGGTCATTAAGTGCTGCATCTCTGCTAGCCTTTGGGACATTTTCCTGCAGTCTCTGTTAGGGATCCAGCAGGTGCTCCTGTCAGATTGTGTCAGAGATGTGCTTAGAGAGAGCTAGAGACTCCTTATGGCCGATACCTCGTTTCAAAGTAAAGCGGTTTGATTACACCACGTTCTTGCCCTTTCCTCACCAGTCTCAAGCTGTATTCCATTTTATCACTCTGTAGTCTACAGTCACGTACATTTCTTGCCCTCGGTGCACAATTCAATACAATTTGTATATTTCTTGGTACATATTACAATGAGTTAAAATAACAAACTTCCTCCTCCTTCACCCTGGTGCATTATCCCTCTTCCTGTGTGGAACATGCTAACCCACTGACCCTACTCTCTGTCCCAGGTCATAGCCATCTTGTTTACAATGTCTCTCTCCCCGTCTCTCTTTAGGTCATAGCCATCTTGTTTACAATGTCTCTCTCCCCGTCTCTCTTTAGGTCATAGCCATCTTGTTTACAATGTCTCTCTCCCCGTCTCTCTTTAGGTCATAGCCATCTTGTTTACAATGTGTCTCTCCCCGTCTCTCTTTAGGTCATAGCCATCTTGTTTACAATGTGTCTCTCTCCCCGTCTCTCTTTAGGTCATAGCCATCTTGTTTACAATGTGTCTCTCTCCCCGTCTCTCTTTAGGTCATAGCCATCTTGTTTACAATGTCTCTCTCCCCGTCTCTCTTTAGGTCATAGCCATCTTGTTTACAATGTCTCTCTCCCCGTCTCTCTTTAGGTCATAGCCATCTTGTTTACAATGTCTCTCTCCCCGTCTCTCTTTAGGTCATAGCCATCTTGTTTACAATGTCTCTCTCCCCGTCTCTCTTTAGGTCATAGCCATCTTGTTTACAATGTCTCTCTCCCCGTCTCTCTTTAGGTCATAGCCATCTTGTTTACAATGTCTCTCTCCCCGTCTCTCTTTAGGTCATAGCCATCTTGTTTACAATGTCTCTCTCCCCGTCTCTCTTTAGGTCATAGCCATCTTGTTTACAATGTCTCTCTCCCCGTCTCTCTTTAGGTCATAGCCATCTTGTTTACAATGTCTCTCTCCCCGTTTCTCTTTAGGTCATAGCCATCTTGTTTACAATGTCTCTCTCCCCGTCTCTCTTTAGGTCATAGCCATCTTGTTTACAATGTCTCTCTCCCCGTCTCTCTTTAGGTCATAGCCATCTTGTTTACAATGTGTCTCTCTCCCCGTCTCTCTTTAGGTCATAGCCATCTTGTTTACAATGTGTCTCTCTCCCCGTCTCTCTTTAGGTCATAGCCATCATGTTTACAATGTGTCTCTCTCCCCGTCTCTCTTTAGGTCATAGCCATCATGTTTACAATGTCTCTCTCCCCGTCTCTCTTTAGGTCATAGCCATCTTGTTTACAATGTCTCTCCCCGTCTCTCTTTAGGTCATAGCCATCATCCTGGGAATCTTGGTATTTGTGGGTCTGATCATCCTGCTGGTGTTTGCTGTGAAGACGCGTCAGAAGATCAGGCGCTGGGGCCCAGACAGAATCCTCTGGGAGGAGGCCAAGGTTACCAGCAACAGCCTGCGCACACACACCATCGGAGAGTGGGTGAGTGTGAGTGTGTGTGTTTCCAGATAGGGGATGTTTACAGAGGTGTCTGTGCTGTTAAAACAAGGACAGGGACTGACTGTAAAGTCCATGTAATCTGTGATGATTTGATGTACATAAAACATTTAACTACCCCCATGGTTACCATGGAAACTGGTATGTACATCCACGGCTAATTGTGTGTGTGACATGACAAACATTCAACGGAATTCGCTCTCACAGTGACAGTATAGAGTAATTTAACACTACAGTGCCTTCAGAAAGTATTCACACGACTTGACTTTTTCCACATTTTGTTGTGTTACAGCCTGAATTTATAATGGATTCAATTGTGATTTTTTTTGGTCACTGGACTACACACAATACCCCATAATGTCAAAGTGGAATCATTGTTTTACAAATTAATTAAATTAAAAAGCAAAAATGTCTTGAGTTAATAAGTATTTAACCTCTTTGTTATGGCAAGTCTAAATAAGTTCAGGAGTACAAATGTGCTTACAAGTCACATAATAAGTTGCATGGACTCACTCTGGGAGCAATAATCGTGTTTAACATGATTTATGAATGACTACCTAATTTCTGTACCTCCACACATACAATTACCTGAAAGGTCCCTCAGTCGAGCAGTGAATTTCAAACACAGATTCAACCACAAAGACCAGGGAGGTTTTCCAATGCCTCACAAAGAAGGGCACCTATTGGTAGATGGGTAAAAATTAAAAAAGCAGACATTGAATATCCCTTTGAGCATGGTGAAGTTATTATTACACTTTGGATGGTGTATCAATACAGCCAGTCAGTACAAAGATACAGGCGTCCTTCCTAACTCAGTTGCCGGTTAGTAAGGAAACCACTCAGGGATTTCACAATGAGGCCAATGGTGACTATAAAACAGTTACAGAGTTTAATGGCTGTGATGGGAGAACTGAGGATGGATCAACAACATTGTAGTTATTCCACAATACTAAGCTAAATGGCGGCGTGAAAAGAAGGAAGCCTGTAAAGAATACAAATACTCCAAAACATGTATCCTGTTTTCATGAGGCACTAAAGTATAACTGCAAAAAATGTGGCGAAGAAATTATCACAATGTACTTAATACAAAGCATTATGTTTGGGGCAAATCCAACACATCACTGAGTACCACTATTCATATTTGGTGGTGGCTGCATCATGTTATGGGTATGTTTGTCATCGGCAAGGACTAGGTAGTTTATTAGGATAAAAATAAATGAAATAGAGCTAAGCACTGGCAAAATCCTAGAGGAAAATCTGGTTGTCTGCTTTCCACCAGACACTGGGAGACCCATTCACTTTTCAGCAGGACAATAACCTAAAACACCAGGCCAGATATACACTGGAGTTGGTTACCAAGACGACTCTGAATGTTCCTGAGTGGCCTAGTTACAGTTTTGACTTAAATCTGCTTGAAAATCTATGGCACGACTTGAAAGTGGCTGTCTAGCAATGATCAATAACCAACTTGAAAGAACTTCTAGAATTTTTTTAAAGAATAATGTGCAGATATTGTACAATCCAGGTGTGCAAATCTCTTAGACTTTTCCAGATAGACTCACAGCTGTATTCGCTGCCAAAGGTGATTCTAACATGTATTGACTCAGGGGGTTGAATACTTACGTAATCAAGCGATATTAGTGTTTTGTTTTTCATCAATATTTTACAAATGTTATAATTTTTCTTCCACTTTGACATGAGTATTTTGTGTAGATCGTTGACAAAAAAAAAAAAAAGAATATTCAATCCCTTTTAATCCCACCTTTTGTAACACAACAAAATGTTGAAAAGGTCCAGGTGTATGAATACTTTCTGATGGCACTGTATCTGTGCTACAGGGCCAGTGTTCAAAGCGTTTTGGGAGAAGTAGACGAGTGCTGATCTGGGCTCAGGTCCCCCTCCCCCCCAGGCTGTCCGTGTGTGTTTATCTAAGCAGACAGTCACAGCAGAAGCATAGCTTTCACCACAGCTGCTTAAGGATACGTGTGTGGTGTGTCAGGTGCAGAGGGAGGTGAGGAGAGTTTCATGTCCAGTTTCTGGGAGTGGCTTCCCAAGGCACTCGTCTCATTTGTAGTGATGTCTTGCTATGTCATTGTAAAGAGTTGGTTGTTACAGAGTGACTGCCCCTAAAAAGCAACTTCTCGTTTTGAAAATGGCCTATGTAGCATCGATATGAGTCAGGTATTTTCCACTCCGTGTGTGTGTGTATATATATATATATATATATATATATATATATATATATATATATATATATATATATATAGCCATGTTATTTTTATTAATTATTCACTGTTTCTATTTATTCCTTGTCACAATATAATTTAAAAAAAAGTCTTATCTTTAACTCTGCATTGTTGGAAAAGGACCCATCAGTAAGCATTTCACTGTTAGTCTACACCTGTTGTCTACGAAACATGTGACAAATACAATTTCATATGAACCATTGATTCTAGTGTAAATAGGATAATTTTGGTCGTAAAGTAAGTCAGGGATTTGCGTGATGATGGGAAACAATGGTATGTCACAGAATGAAGGGTACCGCAACAGTTGCCAGTGGGTTGGGTTTATGCCCACAGATGGCAGCACCCAAGTAATCATCAATTCGGAACAATCGTAAATGCCCCATGGTCAATTTGGTTTGGCATTCGATATCCGTATGGGGCTAGTTGGGGACCATCAGTAAATTTACACAATGTACATGGGATAATATTTTTAAAAGGTTAATAGCAAAACATTTCAATGACTTAATGTCAAACCAACTTTAATGAGACAACTAAAAGATGTGCAACAAGAAAATATTGTCCCGTTTTACATTTGTTCTTTATTGACGGTCCCGAACACACCCCCAGAGATGAGCTATCCAAAGTCAAAACAACTTGGCCACGGTCGCAAACCAGCCAGCTGAATCTAATTGGCTAAATGATTTGGCTAACTCTTCCCAACTGCGAACATGCATAAGAGACACCCACATCAAGCTACACCCCGAAACCAACTCAAGTTTAAATTCAGTCAATGCAGCTAGCATTTCTTAATGAATCAAATCTAAAACGAAGTGCAGTCGCCCTCTAAAATAACATTCTAAAGGAAAGGTGCTTTTCATGTTTCAAAATGGACAAAGCATTGTTTTTATTAAAGCTGGAAACTTGACAGACATGGGTTGCGCATATTTAATGTTTTGACTGATTGGCTATAAGCTGTTGTCCCAGGGTTTCTTCCCGTCTCTAGTTGTGATAGTATCTGTGGTGTTTGGGCTGTGGAGGATGGAGTGAGAAGTGGAGAAACCGGTCGGTGCTGAGTGGGAGTGCTCAGACTGCCACACCATTTTACCTCACAGCGACAACAATAATGGCACACTGTCTGTGCTACAGGGCCAGTGTTCAAAGCGTTTTGGGAGAAGTAGTCGAGTGCTGATCTGGGCTCAGGTCCCCCTCCCCCCGTCCGTCCGAGTGTGTTTATCTAAGCAGACAGTCACAGCAGAAGCATAGCTTTCACCACAGGTGCTTTAGGACAGATGAGGTGGACAGGTGTGTGTTGTGTCAGGTGCAGAGGGAGGTGGGGAGAGTTTCATGTCCAGTTTCTGGGAGTTGCCTCCCAAGGCACTCGTCTCATTTGTAGCGATGTCATGGTGAAGAATTGGTTCTTAAAATAGCATTCTGATCATGTAGTACAAGGAGCAGTTGTGATTGGCTAGGAGGTGCTGTCCTAGTGTTCCTCCCTGTCTCTCGTTGTGATCATATCATCTGTGTTATTTAGGCTGTGAGGGATGGAGGGGGAAGTGGAGGAACTGGTCGGTCCCAGATGAGAACGCTCAGTCAACCACACTATTTACCTCACAGCGACAACCACACCTCTGAGTAATATGTGAGAGGGAGGGAACCTTAAGGCAACCTCCAGGCAACCATACAAACAAAACCACTTCAGTCAGCAACCCTAAAGTTATTGGATTCACAAAGATTCAGATTCAATGTGTTATTGGATTCACAAAAGATTCAGATTCAATGTGTTATTGCTATATCGACTTAATAGACTTGGTGCAGCTATAAAACTAGGCAAACTGCACATACATGGGCTACAGCCATACCTGGTAGCCTAGGCATAGAGTAAACACGAGACACTGTTCAACACCATGCTATATGTCTTTAATGAAGACAATCTGGTACTGTAGTTGTCAGGCCATCGACGTTGAACTAAAGACTGGTTTGGTTGGATCATAACTCTGATCGCAAAGGTTTCTTCAGTCGACAAGTTGGTTCATCATTGACATGCTTTAAAGGCTTTGCCTGAAATTATGAGGAGAAGATGTTTATTCAGGAATTTCAAAAACATAATGCTTACATTGATGATTTGCATAATGTTTTCTGGTAATTGTGTTTATACCTCTGTTCCTGAATGCAGTTCACCAAACTGTAGGATTGGAGTGCTCTTGAGTCTTTTGTTGTTACCAACCTGTGGTGTATTATTTAAACACATGCTGTGTGTAGGTTTTACATTAGTGGCTGTTTGTTGCCCTCTGTCTCAATATGACTCTTGACCTCCTCCTGTATTGAATTCAATTGAATAAACTTTATTGATCCCTGTCTATTCCTGTAGGTGAATAACGTGTCTGGTCAGCCGGACACTCTGGTGAATGAATACAACGACAAGGTGGGGGGCTCCAGGAACTTCCTGGACCAGCTGCCAGACCACAGACCTCTGTATCTGCCTGGGTAAGGTCACCTACACACTCAGATTTTCGCAGTGTCAAAAACTGAGCCAGAGAAATGTATTTCAGTGAGAACCTGAAGTTGGTGAGGGGCGACCCCATGAGTATGAGCTGGAACAATGCTCTGTTGCACATTTGAATTAAACTTTTTTTTTAAGAATCTGTGGTCAGCTAATCCTAACCATAACCATTAGTGGGGGAAGACCCAAAGCTGACCTTGCCTGTCCACAGGCATCTTCATCATTCTCACTTGGGAGGAGAACCATTTTGTTTCCTTGGCGAAAGTTAAAAGGGCTATGTTTGTTTTGGGTTGTTTCACCCGCATGTTTTCACCTGGCAAAGAGAAAGTATTTCCTAAACACAAAGAAGTATTACCCAAGACATTATTTTGGCAAGGGAAGGCCATTAAGCTATTTGTTATAAGATGCTTAGATAAATGGAGAAGCATGTCAAATCACCTTTTTCCACCATCAATGGTGGTCTGCCACCCCAATATACTCAGTGTATTTACCATGCCAAATGAACTCATGACGTAATCATGAATTATCTCGTTCCATTTGTCACGTTAGAACTGTCAATAATAAAGTATATTTCCTGGTTGAATGCTGGGGCTTTTTATGCACTTACCAGAAGTTGGTAGAATGTTGGGAATGTGTTCTTTGGCTCAATCTTGTCGCTGAATGATTTGAGGTTTTGTGTGACGCCGTCATCCTGACATCACTCGATCAGGACGAGCTGGTTTCAGAGAAAAACAAACACTTCTGTTATGAGAAGACAGATTCTAGTGCTACAATCCTCTAATACACAGTTTTACTGATTCCATTCAAATTGAGTTCATTAGAATAATTGTGATGATATTTAGGTTATATGCAACAAGGTGTATTATTGAATAATAACGTTTTTTTTTTTTTTTTTCAGGAGCTCAGACATAACTAGTTCGTTGGGAGGACTGAAGAGCAAGCTGAGGGACTACGACACTGGTGCAGAATCGGGAGGAGAGGATCTGGACGAGATCGACTTTAACACGTGAGTGGAGGGGACGACTGGTGGAATGAAAGTTGCCTGCTTTCAGATCTGTTTTGTAAAGTATAGCCAAATCCTGAACAGTTTAGCCTGATCCCAGATCTGTTAAGTATGGCAGAATGACAGTAGTATCAGGATCTGTATTTAACAAACAGATTTGGGATCAGGCTAAAATGACAGTAGAATCAGGGTCTGAACGAGATCCTAATAAACTGCATTCAATCAAGTAGATTGTAGCATTATTATAGATGTGGGATAGGAGTAATAATATATTCCCCAAACAGGTGTATAGCAGACATGGGCTGGAAATAATTTTATTTTTGTACTTTATTAGAAAATATCAACTTTTTAAATTTTTACATTTACATTTAAGTCATTTAGCAGACGCTCTTATCCAGAGCGACTTACAAGTTGGATACAAAGTAGTCAAAATACTCAAAGTAGTCAAATATTTATATGGCGTTTGAACGAAAAGGCAACTAGTTTCTTTAATATTTAAATACAGGTCTCAGACGAGAGGCTAACACGACCAAGAGGGTCGAGAAAGACTGTCATAGGACAGAAACAGGAAGTCATGCATCTATAAGTGGGGTTAAAAGAACAGTAAAAAGACACTCTCTCTCTCCACGGCACCGTTGTCTGCCAAAGCAAATGGAAAATAAAAAGAGTGGTCACTTTATTGCAAAGTGACCACATTTCCTGGCTCGGTACGGGAGATTAAAGTTATGTTTGATAAAGTTCTATATAATATACTGTGCCTTCAGAAAGTATTCATACCCTTTTACATTTTGTCGGGTTACAGCCTGAATTCAAAATGGATTAAATATATTTTTTCTCTCCTCTACATAAAATACACCATAATGACGAAGTGGAAACATGTTTTTAGAAATGTTTGCAAATGTATTAAATTAAATACATATCTAGTTTACATAAGTATTCAGACCCCTGAGTCAATGGGGCTCCTGAGTGGCGCAGCGGTCTAAGGCACTGCATCTCAGTGCAAGCATCTCACTGCAGTCCCTGGTTTGAATCCAGACTGCATCACATCCAGCTGTGATTGGGAGTTCCATAGGGCGGCACACCATTGGCCCAGCATCGTCCGGGTTTGGCCGCCATTGTAAATAAGAATGTGTTCTTAACTGACTTGCCTAGTTAAATAAAGGTTAAATACATTTTTTTAAACAGATCATATTTGAATATATACAAATTTAGATTTATTTGATGAACCAAAAACTACAACAGTTTTTTGAATTAGTCTAAATATATTTAGTCTAAATATATTACTAGTCTAAATATAGATCATTAGCATATGGTTCAGAGGGCTCTCAGATATGAATTTTAATGAGGGACATGGAATCACATCAACATTAGAGTAGACCACTTTTGCAGCGTCAAAATGACTAACAAATATATGTTCATAATGAGTGAGACATAAGATAATACAGTAACACTTCACATCATGTTCTGGTACACGTGTTGTAACTCTGATCATTACAATAGCAACATGGTTGTTTCATAGGACTTTGTAAATTGCTTTATATTTGCATAACGATGGAGTTCTTACATGTGTGGAATAAGGAACGTCAGCTCAAACTCTCAGCTCATTGATATGCAATTACCAAAGTATCATGTCACAACATGCTAATAAAATGTAGTTTTAATACACATGCACGAGGGCAGTTAAGTGTTACCGAGAATGCTAACAGTAACAAAATATAGCTATTAAGTGTCGAAAGGAAAATAAATATCCAAAAACTGCCTTCTTGAATCAACTACAGCCAAGGTAGTTGGAAAATCATGTTCGTTTTTTATTTGGAGTAAACTATCCCTTTAAATATGGTTAACTGAGTGTTTGAAACAAGAACACGTGCCCTCCGATGGACAAAGACGTTCAAAGTTGTTTTTGCTAAGCGTCCAACTGTTTGGAAATGGCTTTGAATTACTCTGCAGTATTTATTCAGCTATCAACAAAATGTATTGCAGCTTTCAACCTTTTTCAGTGGCACGTTGAAAGAGTCATACAGTAGTTGAGCGTCACAACTTATTTATACTTCTCTGTACAGAATATCATTGGTTTGACTTGACTATGGACTGTCAGGAGAATGGATAGTTACAGAATGTTCAGAGCAAATTAAGTTTACTTCCAAAACGCTATATTGTATATCCATTTTCAGAATTTTTGGTAAATTCACTTTTGTTGTTTAAATAACTTAGATTGGTGTGTTTTTGTGCCATTTCTAATCATGGAATGGGGTTGTTCAATGACAGACATGTATTTGTTTGAAATATATCACTTGATGGTTTCATTTTAGAGAGACATTCATGTTGATGCAAAACGCTATATATCCACTTCCCTCTCAGAGAAACACGTAGTACTGCTAGGTTTCTCACTCAAATGTAACTCGTTTTTTTAAAGAACTGTACAAATTATACATTGGTGACATATCGTAAAAAAAAAAATATATCAATATAGTAATGAGATCTGTATGTTAAATATTTACATTTGACATTTTTATTAATTTAGCAGATGCTCTTATCCAGCGCGACTTACAGTTAGTGCATTCCTCTTAATACTGTAGCTCAGTGAGACAACCACAGATCAGTCGAATCCACAGGATACAAACATTCCATTTCAGCTAAACAATGGATATATAACGTTTTTGCAACAACCAATTTTAAAACACATCTATGAATTAAAAATCAGAACGGCAATATTTAACACACACATAAGCAATCATTTCTGATGAAAAAAAATGAAATTGGTGTGTGTATATAGCGTTTTGATACGAAACTTCTAATATGATTGATATATTGAAATAGTATGTACTATTTAGGAAATACTATTAGTTGAAGGCAGCCAATCCAATAGTTTCAGAAAAGTAGTCCCTTCCTAAGATCTGTATTCAAATCATTTTAAAAAGTCATATTTTTGGGGGATCTGTATTCAAATAGTTGTAGTAACCTCAAGTTACAATTTGTTCCCCTGGAAAAAGTTACTTTCCACAAAGCAGAGTTAAACATTGTTATCCCAGGTCTGTAGTTAACTAGAGTTGTCCCAGGTCTGGGGTTAAAACTAGAGTTGTCCCGGGTCTGGGGTTAAAACTAGAGTTGTCCCAGGTCTGGGGTTAAAACTAGAGTTGTCCCAGGTCTGGGGTTAAAACTAGAGTTGTCCCAGGTCTGGGGTTAAAATTAGAGTTGTCCCAGGTCTGGGGTTAAAACTAGAGTTGTCTGGGGTTAAAACTAGAGTTGTCCCAGGTCTGGGGTTAAAATTAGAGTTGTCCCAGGTCTGGGGTTAAAACTAGAGTTGTCCCAGGTCTGGGGTTAAAACTAGAGTTGTCCCAGGTCTGGGGTTAAAACTAGAGTTGTCCCAGGTCTGGAGTTAAAACTAGAGTTGTCCCAGGTCTGGGGTTCAAATTAGAGTTGTCCCAGGTCTGGGGTTAAAACTAGAGTTGTCCCAGGTCTGGGGTTCAAATTAGAGTTGTCCCAGGTCTGGGGTTCAAATTAGAGTTGTCTGGGGTTCAAATTAGAGTTGTCCCGGGTCTGGGGTTCAAATTAGAGTTGTCTGGGGTTCAAATTAGAGTTGTCCCGGGTCTGGGGTTAAAACTAGAGTTGTCCCGGGTCTGGGGTTAAAACTAGAGTTGTCCCAGGTCTGGTGTATAGAACTTTTGGAAGGGGGTTTTAGAGGTATTTGTGGGTAGAAAGTTATAGACATCAACTTGAGTTTCCTTTTCACTCTCTGTTATCTTTGATAGATGGAATCTCACTAAGGGAAGGGGTATAATACTGTGTATATATATACAGTGGGGAGAACAATTATTTGATACACTGCCGATTTTGCAGGTTTTCCTACTTACAAAGCATGTAGAGGTCTGTAATTTTTATCATAGGTACACTTCAACTGTGAGAGACGGAATCTAAAACAAAAATCCAGAAAATCACATTGTATGATTTTTAAGTAATTCATTTGCATTTTATTGCATGACATAAGTATTTGATCACCTACCAACCAGTAAGAATTCCGGCTCTCACAGACCTGTTAGTTTTTCTTTAAGAAGCCCTCCTGTTCTCCACTCATTACCTGTATTAACTGCACCTGTTTGAACTCGTTACCTGTATAAAAGACACCTGTCCACACACTCAATCAAACAGACTCCAACCTCTCCACAATGGCCAAGACCAGAGAGCTGTGTAAGGACATCAGGGATAAAATTGTAGACCTGCACAAGGCTGGGATGGGCTACAGGACAATAGGCAAGCAGCTTGGTGAGAAGGCAACAACTGTTGGCGCAATTATTAGAAAATAGAAGAAAATAGAAGAAGTTCAAGATGATGGTCAATCACCCTCGGTCTTGGGCTCCATGCAAGATCTCACCTCGTGGGGCATCAATGATCATGAGGAAGGTGAGGGATCAGCCCAAAACTACACGGCAGGACCTGGTCAATGACCTGAAGAGAGCTGGGACCACAGTCTCAAAGAAAACCATTAGTAACACACTACGCCGTCATGGATTAAAATCCTGCAGCGCACACAAGATCCCCCTGCTCAAGCAGGCGCATGTCCAGGCCCGTCTGAAGTTTGCCAATGACCATCTGGATGATCCAGAGGAGGAATGGGAGAAGGTCATGTGGTCTGATGATTCAAAAATAGAGCTTTTTGGTCTAAACTCCACTCGCCGTGTTTGGAGGAAGAAGAAGGATGAGTACAACCCCAAGAACACCATCCCAACCGTGAAGCATGGAGGTGGAAACATCATTCTTTGGGGATGCCTTTCTGCAAAGGGGACAGGACGACTGCACCGTATTGAGGGGAGGATGGATGGGGCCATGTATCGCGAGATCTTGGCCAACAACCTCCTTCCCTCAGTAAGAGCATTGATGATGGGTCGTGGCTGGGTCTTCCAGCATGACAACGACCCGAAACACACAGCCAGGGCAACTAAGGAGTGGCTCCGTAAGAAGTATCTCAAGGTCCTGGAGTGGCCTAGCCAGTCTCCAGACCTGAACCCAATAGAAAATCTTTGGAGGGAGCTGAAAGTCCGTATTGCCCAGCGACAGCCCCGAAACCTGAAGGATCTGGAGAAGGTCTGTATGGAGGAGTGGGCCAAAATCCCTGCTGCAGTGTGTGCAAACCTGGTCAAGAACTACAGGAAACGTATGATCTCTGTAATTGCAAACAAAGGATTCTGTACCAAATATTAAGTTCTGCTTTTCTGATGTATCAAATACTTATGTCATGCAATAAAATGCTAATTAATTACTTAAAAATCATACAATGTGATTTTCGGGATTTTTGTTTTAGATTCCGTCTCTCACAGTTGAAGTGTACCTATGATAAAAATTACAGACCTCTACATGCTTTGTAAGTAGGAAAATCTGCAAAATCAGCAGTGTATCAAATACTTGTTCTCCCCACTGTATATCTAAAACTCACTCTATCCATCCTGTCTGTCAGCGAGTTCTCTGCCATCATGAATGAGCAGGAGCGTCTGGACTACAAGAGGGAGTTTGACCGGGACCATCTGGAGTACAAAGAGCTGCAGGCTGAGCTGGATGACCTCAACATGGGCCTGGCTGACCTGGACAAGGAACTGGACAGACAGCCAGAGGGCAGCCCACAGTTCCTGGTGAGGACTTTAGAGACACTATATAAATGTTATACACTGCTCAAAAAAATAAAGGGAACACTAAAATAACACATCCTAGATCTGAATGAATGAAATATTCTTATTAAATACTTTTTTCTTTACATAGTTGAATGTGCTGACAACAAAATCACACAAATGATCAATGTAAATCAAATTTATCAACCCATGGAGGTCTGGATTTGGAGTCACACTCAAAATTAAAGTGGAAAACCACACTACAGGCTGATCCAACTTTGATGTAATGTCCTTAAAACAAGTAAAAATGAGGCTCAGTAGTGTGTGTGGCCTCCACGTACCTGTATGACCTCCCTACAACGCCTGAGCATGCTCCTGATGAGGTGGCGGATGGTCTCCTGAGGGATCTCCTCCCAGACCTGGACTAAAGCATCTGCCAACTCCTGGACAGTCTGTGGTACAACGTGGCGTTGGTGGATGGAGCGAGACATGATGTCCCAGATGTGCTCAATTGGATTCAGGTCTGGGGAACGGGCGGGCCAGTCCATAGCATCAATGCCTTCCTCTTACAGGAACTGCTGACACACTCCAGCCACATGAGGTCTAGCATTGTCTTGCATTAGGAGGAACCCAGGGCCAACCGCACCAGCATATGGTCTCACAAGGGGTCTGAGGATCTCATCTCGGTACCTAATGGCAGTCAGGCTACCTCTGGCGAGCACATGGAGGGCTGTGCGGCCCCCCAAAGAAATGCCACCCCACACCATGACTGACCCACCGCCAAACCGGTCATGCTGGAGGATATTGCAGGCAGCAGAACGTTCTCCACGGCGTCTCCAGACTCTGTCACGTCTGTCACATGTGCTCATGTGCTCAGTGTGAACCTGCTTTCATCTGTGAAGAGCACAGGGCGCCAGTGGCGAATTTGACAATCTTGGTGTTCTCTGGCAAATGCCAAACGTCCTGCACGGTGTAAGCACAACCCCCACCTGTGGACGTCGGGCCCTCATACCACCCTCATGGAGTCTGTTTCTGACCGTTTGAGCAGACACATGCACATCTGTGGCCTGCTGGAGGTCATTTTGCAGGGCTCTGGCAGTGCTCCATCTGCTCCTCCTTGCACAAAGGCGGAGGTAGCGGTCCTGCTGCTGGGTTGTTGCCCTCCTACGGCCTCCTCCACGTCTCCTGATGTACTGGCCTGTCTCCTGGTAGCGCCTCCATGCTCTGGACACTACGCTGACAGACACAGCAAACCTTCTTGCCACAGCTCGCATTGATGTGCCATCCTGGATGAGCTGCACTACCTGAGCCACTTGTGTGGGTTGTAGACTCCGTCTCATGCTACCACTAGAGTGAAAGCACCGCCAGCATTCAAAAGTGACCAAAACATCAGCCAGGAAGCATAGGAACTGAGAAGTGGTCTGTGGTCTGTGGTCACCACCTGCAGAACCACTCCTTTATTGGGGGTGTCTTGCTAATTGCCTATAATTTCCACCTTTTGTCTATTCCATTTGCACAACAGCATGTGAAATTTATTGTCAATCAGTGTTGCTTCCTAAGTGGACAGTTTGATTTCACAGAAGTGTGATTGACTTGGAGTTACATTGTGTTGTTTAAGTGTTCCCTTTAATTTTTTGAGCAGTGTATTTAATGTTCTATTAACGTGTGTGAGTTAATAGCTATGTTTCCATTAACTTGTCCAGTGATTTATTTATTTTTTGACGACATTTAGAAAAGTTTTGCATAGAAAATAGATTTAACATTTTCCTGCGATGTGCATTTCCATGTAACCAGCTTGTGTCGATTTAAAAAAACAGCTGGACATAATGACGTAACTCCTACAGTAACCAGGTTTCCAACCAACTTTTTTTTATAAGAGTACATGTCAGATAAAAAAATTGTCATGACAGGCCTGATGGAAACAGAACTGTTGTCGGTAAACTTTTCAAATGTCGACAAAACAAAATACACTTGACAAGGTGGGATCTTTTTGTCAGTAAAATGAATTATGTGAGAAATGTCGGTGGAAAGGCTTTTATGCGCAAATCTTGATATAACGATAATATTGAAGTAAATTTGGAGTCATGCGATGACATCATGTGTGTCCTCCCACTACAACTCATCGGGAAAGCATACAGTTTATTAGGCTACAGATGAAATAAATGATGAACTCCACAGGCTGATGAAAGTACAAGGTGATGAGCTTGATGCTCCTTTTCAATAAATATTGAGGGTCTCATTCTGGTGACACGATCATCGATGTTTGGCTGCCGATTGACAAATAAGAATAATCTTGCTCTTCTGTCCATAATAATCTCATCATGTGTGTTAAACTCGTTCCACGGAGGGCCCAGCTCCACCCTTGTAATTGATTGATGAAATAAGGTCACTAATTACCTGGTTGTCTAGGTCTTAATTGAAAGGAAAAAAAACAGAAACCCGCAGACACTCGGCGCTCCGTGGAATGGGTTTGACACCCGATGTAGGCCCTTTACTCAACTCAAGACCTCAAAACCAGTTCCACAGCATTTTTTCATGGTTCCCCTCTAATCAGGGACTGATTTAGACCTGGGACACCAGGTGTGTGCAATTAATTATCATCTAGAACAGAAAACCAGCAGGTTGAATACCCCTGCTCTGCTGTAGGCTATACCCACACTGTATCTGAGTTAAATGCCATGGAAACCTATTGTATTGTTTATTCGGTACATGGGAATTTAAATCACAAGGTATTTTTATGTGGACTAATATACATCATCACGCATAGTCTTATCTGTAACAAGTCATTTTGATGGAAACATCTCTGGTGGGCAAATGCACTTTAAAAAAAAAAAATGCATATTTTAGAATATTCACATGGAAACCTAGCTACTTTCACATTTTTTGGGGGGCAAATTGCGTATTAATATAAGTTGTCGACAGCCTGTATGCCATCCCACGTATTTGTTTCATGTCTCAGGTAACCCCCGTGAAAGCAAGCATGGATAGAATGCAATAATTTTTTAATATTTGCCATATTCTAATAATTCTCATGTGCCAACGTATCGCCACGTTCCGTGGTCGCCATGGTGAAACTTGCACTCCTGTATATCTGAAATAATCATATGGTGAAACTTACCAGCCAACCAAAAAGCAAGGCGAAGCAATTCAGGAATTTTTGAAAGTCAGGACAATCTTTAGCCTGCAAAGAAACAATTTTTACAGTTAAATATTTTTTTTTCAAGCAGTTAGGCATTTAGAATTTAAATGTGGAGCTTAATAGTTAAGTGTGACATCATGTGCACAGCGTACCTTAAATTATTTGGCAATCATTCATTTGTCACAAAGTTTGACAACAAAAACAATCCACCCCATCGAACAGATACAAATGTTGTTGATCTTTCAAAGATGTCTCCTATATCTGCCGTTTCCATTACACGTGTCGCAAGGATTTTGAAACATTGGTTTTGTCAACAATGAAAAAACCTGCCTATTAAGGTGACCATGATATCCTTAACACAATTTCAAAGAAACAGATAAAAAAATCTGAATCGTAATTTAAAAGGTAGACTCGGCATTACAAATGTCGAAAGTACTGTAGCATATCGGGCCGACTTCCACAATAAGAAAGTGTGACGCTAATTGTGTTTTTTTTCTTCTATCCTTAAAAACAGGATGCTATGGATAAGTACACCCAGATGAAGAATATGAAGAAGGTATGTTTGATCGTATATACAACGCGGTAGGAAATTAAGACGAGAGATTCGTAGCACAATTACTCTAAATGCAGTCTTTTATCTTTTAGGTTTGTGTAAAGAGATATGTTGGATTTCAGAGGTGTTTGAGGAAAAACATTTACCTTTTGAGTCACATTTTAGTGAGAATTTGATTCAACCAACCCCAACCACAGTAGGTTTCAACATGTTTAAAAAAAAAAAAAAAGTTAACCTCCACTTCTCTCCACAGTCCTCAGACTATCAGCTGAAGAAGAAGAGGTGCAAGCATCTGAAGGCCAAGCTGTCGCACATCAAGAGGAAGGTCAGCGAGTATGACCGCAGACGCTGAACCCTGACCACTAACCCCAGTCCAGAGCAGACTCCACCCTTGTCTGTCCAGGAAACTGGCCCCAAAAGAAAGAAGACCATAATGGGAGAGGGACCCAGAGAAGGCATTTTTTCAATGTGAAGTCATATGAACTGTTTTTAAGAGGGAGAATTCTCTGAATGTCTAATAATGTTTTATTTTTTAATTAAAGTTAGATTGATGTTGAGCCCCCCCCCCCACATCCCCAGGATTCTACCCATAGCCGCAGGAAGTAGGGGTGCTAAGAGTGCTGCCGCACCCCCTGAAAAATCCTGATGATGTGGCTCAGTTGGCAGAGCATGCTGCTTGCTATGCTAGGGTTCTGGGTTTGAGGGCCAGTAAGAAAATCTGTGCACTTACTACTTACTGTAAGTTGCTCTGGATAAGAGTGTCTACTAAAATGGAAAAGGAAAGAATAGACCATTTCAGTTTTCACATAGAAATAAGTTGCAAAGTATTTCAGGAAAATGGATAACATATCAATAAAGTTTTTTTTATATTCCACAAGTATTTTAAGATGGCCTGTTTTGTACAGATAATTATCAGACTCAAGTTGCAAATGCTGGTAAACACTAAAATACATTTAGTAAAAAAAATTCTCACAAAAGCAGTGCACTGGGCCTGTATTAGCGGACCAATATATAGACACTCCATATAGACCTCCCCCCTCTGTCGTCACAGCAACCCCATCCCCAAACTACTTCCAGCGGCTATGATTCTACCTCTAATATGTGGCCTCTGCCGAGTCCACAACAATTGGATGTTCCGGTTTTGGAAAGAGCCTGTGACTCGACTTCCGCTTTTGGACATTGACAAGGTGACCAGCCATCTTAACTCCTCCTCCACATTTACTGGATTGATTGAACAGTACAGAAGAGAACCTCCCAAGACAGTTATTTTTTTATTTTGATAAACAATATTTATGGGATCTAGTTTCAGGCGTTTATTTGAAGCCTGCTACGTTAGGTTAACAGTTGGGTAATGATGGTTGGTGCAAGATGCTAAAGGTTATTAGAGCGCCCTCTAGGGTATAGATACAGGACATGACCAATGTTTTTTTTCCCCATGTTTGTACATTTTTGTTGTTTTAACACATGTTCTCATGGGATGGTCCTGTATCAAAATAAATACCCGGTGGGACCTTATGGAATTGTACACTTTTTATCAGCTTTTACTGACATCCGGGCACCAGATGTATAGTAAGCAAATTAAATATGTTTTCCGTTTTTCTTACCTAGATCTTTTTGTGAATTTCCGAAAATGTTTTGCCATTCATGTAAATTGTAATTTTCTCAGACATTTCTGTCTGTTTAGTTAAAAAAATAAATGTGAGCATTGTGATGTATTGAAGATATTCATCCTCAACAATAGTCTGACGTTAAATATTGTCCATGCAGAGATGCAGGCAAGTAAGCTACTACCATGGTGATTATGTACAATGTAGGATTTATTGTGTAAATATTATTTAATAAAAATGCACTTTATTTGCAGCTTCAAAAAAATATATTTGAATGAGATTAAAAAAATATATATATTTCACCTTTATTTAACCAGGTAGGTTAGTTGAGAACAAGTTCTCATTTACAACTGTGACCCGGCCAAGATAAAGCAAAGCAGTGTGACACAAACAACACAGAGTTACACATGGAATAAACAAGCGTACAGTCAATAACACAATAGGAAAAAAAGTCTATGTACAGTGTGCAAATGGCGTGAGGAGGTAAGGCAATAAATAGGCCATAGTAGTGAAGTAATTACAATTTAGCAAATTAACACTGGAGTGATAGATGTGCAAGTAGAAATACTGGTGTGCAAAAGAGCAGTTCTTTCCGAACTGCTATCTGGATTTGGGTGAAGGAGAAGCTGGGGAGACTTGGGCAAGTAGCTGCGGGGGGTGCGGAGCTGTTGGCCAGGGTTGGGGTAGCCAGGAGGAAAGCATGGCCAGCCGTAGCGAAATGCTTATTGAAATTCTCGATTATTGTGGATTTATCGGTGGTGACCGTGTTACCTAGCCTCAGTGCAGTGGGCAGCTGGGAGGAGGTGCTCTTATTCTCCATGGACTTTACAGTGTCCCAAAACTTTTTGGAGTTAGAGCTACAGGATGCAAATTTCTGTTTGAAAAAGCTAGCCTTTGACTTCGTGTATTGGTTCCTGACTTCCCTGAAAAGTTGCATATCGCGGGGACTATTCGATGCTAGTGCAATCCGCCACAGGATGTTTTCATGCTGGTCGAGGGCAGCCAGGTCTGGAGTGAACCAAGGGCTATATCTGTTCTTAGTTCTACATTTTTTGAATGGGGCATGCTTATTTAAGATGGTGAGGAAATTACTTTTAAAGAACGACCAGGCATCCTCGACTGACGGGATGAGGTCAATATCCTTCCAGGATACCCGGGCCAGGTCGATTAGAAAGGCCTGCTCGCAGAAGTGTTTTAGGGAGCGTTTGACAGTGCTGAGGGGTGGTCGTTTGACCGCGGACCCATAGCGGATGCAGGCAATGAGGCAGTGATCGCTGAGATCCTCATTGAAAACAGCAGAGGTGTATTTGGAGGGCAAGTTGGTCAGGATAATATCTATGAGGGTGCCCATGTTTACAGATTTAGGGTTGTACCTGGTGGGTTCCTTGATAATTTGTGTGAGATTGAGGGCATCTACCTTAGATTGTAGGATTGCCGGGGTGTTAAGCATATCCCAGTTTAGGTCACCTAACAGAACAAACTCTTAAGATAGATGGGGGGCAATCAATTCACATATGATGTACAGGGCACAGCTGGGAGCTGAGGGGGTTCTATAACAGGTGGCAACAGTGAGAGATTTATTTCTGGAGCAATTAATTAAAAAAATTAGAAGCTCGAACTGTTTGGGCATAGACCTGAAAAGTATGACAGAGCTTTGCAGGCTATCTCTGCAGTAGATTGCAACTCCTCCCCCTTTGGCAGTTCTATCTTGACTGAAAATGTTTGTAGTTAGGGATGGAAATCTCAGATTTTTTGGTGGCCTTCCTAAACCAGGATTCAGACATGGCAAGGGCATCAGGGTTGGCAGAGTGTGCTAAAGCAGTGAGTAAAACAAACTTAGGGAGTAGGCTTCTGATGTTAACATGGATGAAACCAAGGCTTTTTCGGTTACAGAAGTCAACAAATGAGAGCGCCTGGGGACACGCAGGGCCTGGGTTAACCTCCACATCACCTGAGGAACAGAGGAGGAGTAGGATGAGGGTATGGCTAAAGGCTATCAAAACTGGTCGTCTAGTGCTTTGGGGACAGAGAATAAAAAGGAGCAGTTTTCTGGGCGTGGTAGGATAGATCTTATTGCTGTCTAAACATCTGTCCACTTAAATAATAAACTTTAAACGTTTTTAATGACAAAGGTTTCTGGCCATTTACATGAAATGTATGAGCTCATCATCCACAAAAACATACGTTTACCCATTGCTC
This sequence comes from Salvelinus alpinus, assembly GCF_045679555.1. NCBI lineage: Eukaryota > Metazoa > Chordata > Actinopteri > Salmoniformes > Salmonidae > Salvelinus > Salvelinus alpinus. The sequence continues at coordinate 8,150,917 of NC_092104.1, read as the reverse complement.
CCTCCAAAAAAATCGGAAATCGGAACCATTTTTCCTTTAGAGCATGTTTCCTGGGGCGGGAAGCTCTTCTGTTACACCAAACATGGTTGCTTCCTTCAGCAGGTATGCGAATGTTGTGTTTTTGTTTTAATCTTATTTGAATGTTTCTATTTCTGCATAATAGTAAACTAATGTACATTTATTCAGCCGACGATTTAACTAATTTAGTCGAGTAACTCATTCATGAAATGGAATGTAGACGATTAATTTAGCAATACATTCGAATAACATCCGCCAGTTTCACAGCGAGGCGCAGCCACAGACAAGGAGTTAGTTATAAAATATATTTGGCGCTGCTGAACCAGAATCTTGGGTTTACAGGAGACGTTGAATATGGCGATTCTCCTTTAAGCGCATTTAACTTGCTATTCTCCAGCTTTTCAAGATTAATGTCATACGTTTGGTACTTACCAAAGAATGGAGTTTGGCTGACTAACTAACGTTAGTATTGTAATGACGTTACTGCGGTTCCGGCCGGTATGTACTCCACCCCCCTAAAATCAAAATACAAAGTTGCATGCAACCGAAAATAATCGTATTGTTTTTGAGAAAATGCCAAATCCACCTCTTCTGCACCACCAATAAAATCACCTATTACTACCACGCACAGGTCGGCTGATCCAGCAGCAGAAAATGTCATTGATTTTATTACCTTCAACAGTTTATGAACGCCATACCTATCTGTTGTTTCACCCGCGCTACACGGAACGCAATATTTAATGTAAGTAGACAATATAGGGTACTTTTTAAAGTTGTATATTTCTAAGTAAGCTTTATTTTGTGTTTTAAATCCATTACTAATATTGCAGGATGTGCAAAACTGGCATTTATTCGATTGCATGTAACTTTATATTTAGACCATTTTTGGAAGTACATAACGTCAAAAGGTAGTAATGACGATAGTTGCTCAGCGAAACTCCATTCTATGGTAAGTTCCCGAACGTATTTTGACATTATTAAGCTTGAAAAGCTGGTGAATGGTAAGTGGAATGACTGCTTCCTGGCTTTAAAGGAGAATTGACGGATCGAGTGCATGTGATTGCTTGCATAGATAGCTACATTTTCCAACCAATATGGTTCCAATTTGACTAGTATGGGGATGATGAGTAGGCAGCTATGTTGTTTTTGAAAATAATTGTATTTGCATGATAATGCCATTGTTTATAATTTTAATAGCTACCAAGCATTACAACGTTTTTTAAAGCTTCTAATTCCCCTCGTGTCATTTCTACAGATACTTTAGTTTTTGATTGAACTGCATTTGGAGGTTGACTCAATCAAGATGGACGAAGAGCCAGAGAGAGCCAAGCGTTGGGAGGGGGGTTATGAGCGAACATGGTAAGGCGCTCACTAAACATAAACTTAGGATGAATATAATTATTGGATTGTTGTGTGTGTTTTTACATTTGCTCTTCACCAACTTCGTCCTGCAGCAGTCACCTGCATTGTAGGAGGCTCTATTGGCAACCAATCACAAGGGTGTTATTGTTTGACTCAAGCGAACATGACCAAAGACATGACTGAAACGGGAACCAATTTGCCGTAATTCATGAGTGGCCCACAGTGAATAAATACATGTGATTGAGGCTCTTTCTCACTAATTGGTTGTGTAATGTACACACACATGATTTTAGTTTGTGTGTTAAAAACATTTTACAAAGAATGGCAACACTGCCATGTTGATCTGAGCCTCGCTGTTAAAAAAAACACATTAGTGTCTGACTTTTGGCTGATGCACCTCCCCCGACTAAACTCCTCGACTTTGGTCTACAGTGAGGCTGCAACAGCCTTACCACTGAAATGCGGACACTGACTGACTGACTGACTGACTGTTGGTCCATATAGGGAGATCTTGAAGGAGGATGAGTCTGGATCTCTCAAAGCCACTGTGGAGGAAATCCTTTTCCAGGCCAAAAGGAAAAGGGTGTTCGAGAGCCATGGACAAGTTCGGCTTGGGATGGTGAGTTGATTCCTTACCCTCTATTTGCCTTCTCAGATTCCATGTACTTCTTCAGTAAAGTAATGATGGTAACACTACAATATCATGTGTTCCAGATGCGTCACCTGTACGTGGTGATTGACACCTCTAGAACCATGGAAGATCAGGACCTGAAACCCAACCGCCTCACCTCTACACTCAAGGTGAGGAAGAGGAGGAAGGTCGAGGAAGAGGAGGGGCTGGTAGAGAGGAGGAGGAGGAGGAGGAGGAATCAAAATACTTGTGAAACATATGGAGCTGAAAAATATTTTGTGATTGTTTTCTCTCTCTTCAACCCTGCAGCTGGTGGAATATTTCGTCGAGGAATACTTTGATCAGAACCCCATCAGTCAGGTAGGCCCTCATTCCACCAATCAGTGGGTTTTGATGTCCTACTGTCATCCGGTCCTGAGCGTTTGTCTATGTAAGCAGCCCTTGGAGCCTGGCTCCTCTCTAGGTTTCTTCCCAGGTTCCAGCCTTTCTAGGGATTTTTTTACCACTGCACCTGCATTGCTTGCTCTTTGGGGTTTTAGGCAGGGTATCTGTAAAGCACTTTGTGACACTGCCGGATGTAAAAAAAGGCTTCATGAAATACACTTGATGGATTGCTATGTCAGCAACGGTGTGTTGTCATCCTCCTACTATATGGTCTAGTAAGCTAAGAGAACTTAGTCCCTCCTATGGTCTCCTCTTCAGGTGGGCATCATCACCACAAAGAACAAGAGAGCGGAGAAGCTGACTGACCTGGCAGGTGAGAGGTCAGCCTTGGGTCAATCTACTAGGTGTCCCAATTTCCCCTAAGCTTATTCAATATAAGTGCTGTACACTTTCTTTTTTTTTTTTTTTTTTGCATGCTTAAAATAGTTCTAATTTTTATCGATTTATTTTCCATTGTAGGCATTACGTTTGTGGCTTGCTGGTGTTTTGAGTGTGCATGTAAGTTGTGGGCTGGTTACAGTTCTGATAACAGTGCTGTTATTCTATCCACAGGGAACCCAAAGAAGCACATTGATGCCCTGAAGAAAGCAAAGGACTCTACGTGTGGAGGAGAACCCTCTCTATATAACTCCCTCAGCCTGGCCATGCAGACACTCAAGTATGCTTCCTGTGTGTGGTGTGTGTGTGTGTGTGTATATGCTTCTACACCTGCATTGCTTGCTGTTTGGGGTTTTAGGCTGGGTTTCTGTATAGCACTTTGAGATATCAGCTGATGTACGAAGGGCTATATAAATACATTTTGATTTGATTTGTATATCCATATACTTTTATTTTGTCCCAAGATGTATGATCCACTGTGTCTTTTCACCATCGCCCTCTGTCTCTCCTCAGACACATGCCAGGACACAGCAGCAGAGAAGTCCTCATCATCTTCAGTAGTCTCACCACATGTGACCCAGCTAACATCTACGAGCTGGTCAAGGTAACAGCAGATCTGTCTGTCTCTATCACTTACATCCAGGTTGTATCACATTCGTCCGTGATTGGGAGTCCCGTACGGCAGCACACAATTGGCCCAGCGTCATCCGGGTTTGGCCGGTGTAGGCCGTCATTGTAAATAAGAATTTGTTCTTAACTGACTTGCCTAGTTAAATAAAGGTTAAATACTCTTTTATAAAATCTGTCTCCATCTCTCACTTTCCCTCTCCCCAGATGTTTTTCTCTGGTGTTTTGTCTCATGTAGAAACTCTGGTGTTGTTTCTGGTGTTGTTTCTATGTGGTCTTTCTCCTTGTCTCCCTGATGTCTCACTGATCTCTCACTGGTGTCTCCCATTTCATATCTGATTTCTCGCTGATCTCTCCCATTTCATATCTGATCTCTCCCTGATGTCTCCCTGGTGTCTCACATTTCATATCTCTGGTGTTTTCTCTGTTCTCCATCAGACTCTGAAGGCTCTGAAGATCCGTGTGTCTGTGATTGGCCTGTCAGCCGAGGTGCGTGTCTGCACCGTGCTCACCAGAGAGACCGGGGGGTCGTACCATGTGATCCTTGATGAGAGCCACTTCAGGGAGCTGCTGATGTTTCATGTGAAGCCTCCTCCTGCTACCTCCTCCTCCGAGTGTTCCCTCATACGCATGGGTCAGACACACATAGAGCTTCAGCACATAAACTGGCTCAGTCCTAACCACACAATGTTATTTCTGAGCTCCAGTGTTTCCATTCTCTCTCTCTCCCTCCAGGTTTCCCCCAGCACACCATAGCCTCTCTATCAGACCAGGATGCCAAGCCTTCTTTCAGCCAGGCCCATCTGGACAGCACTGGTGGTGGTCCCGGTCTGTCTATGGGAGGGTACTTCTGTCCACAGTGCCAGGCCAAGTACACTGAGCTACCTGTCGAGTGTAAAGTCTGTGGTACGTGGTGCCTAGCTGACTGAAGTCTGTGGTGCCTACCGAGTGTTTAAGTCTGTGGTGTGTGGTGTCTAGCTGAGTGTATGTCCCAATCGTCTCTCCTTCTTCACTCGTTTACTATTTCCCACATTTGAATGCATTGGTTTGCTGTAGGTACGGGCTAGAGGGGGTTTCTCATAGCAATAATTTCCTTTCATATCGGGAAGTGAACAAGTGCACACTTTGGGAGAAATGCATTTTGGGAAATACCTTCTGTGTACATAAATTGAGATGACCCATGTGTGTGTACTACAGACGTGACTAAAGTGTATGTGTTCCCCAGGGCTGACACTTGTCTCCGCTCCTCACCTGGCCCGATCTTTCCACCACCTCTTCCCCCTGGAGGCCTTCCAGGAGAGTCCTCTGCTGCTGCACCACAGAGAGCGGTTCTGTGAAGCCTGCCAGGGGGAGCTGAAAGACAAAAGTGTGTTCACGTGTCCGTCGTGCTGCAGTGTGTTCTGCGTGGAGTGTGACCTGTTCATCCACGACACGCTGCACTGCTGCCCCTCCTGCATCCACAGCCGCAGTGCCCCCTGAGATGCTCTGGTCAAAAGTAGAGCGATATATATAGGAAACCTCAGACAAGTGCCAATATACCTGCACACACTTTAAAGATGTTTACTAATTTGGAGGAACTTCAGTGCTTTGGGCCCTTCCTGAATTTACCTCTGGAGTTGTGTTGCTAGGAAATGTGGAATTGACTTTGGCCGTATTGCTTGGAGTTGACCTTGGAGTTGTCCTGTATCCAGGCTGACATCTAAAGCTAGAGGACTGACTTTACCTCAATGATGGTTGGATTGAGATGGAACTGCTAAAACTCTGAGCATGGATATCACCGGTTGGCTAGTGCCCGGATGGCTCTGGTAGCAGCATAGAATGGACCAAACTTTTTCAATAAACTTCAGCTCTTTTGAAGAGATCTTATTGTATGTTCTCTTTATTCATTTAGACTCGTCTCTGTCCTCATCTCTTAGCCAGGGTTTTACATTCAATATTTTTCATTTCAGTATTTTAACAAAATACAGATTCTTGTCAACATTTAATTCTCACAAAATCTGAAAAAAAACACAGGCAAAAAAACACAAACAGCAGGGCATCTGAGATCAGAGCTTGTACTGCATTGAGACATTATGAAGCTAAATCATTACATCATAAATGCAGCTAGATCAGCAAAAACACACAACACAAGTGAGGAACAAATGCAATAGAAGGAAGGAGGATCCTCTGAGATGTAGGACTGTGCTGTTTCTCCTGGGAACAGTAACCAAGGCAACGCTTATGTGGAGAAGATCTCCTGCTGGTTAGGGATCCCTAAGAAGTGGGGACAACCATTATATTTAAATTTTTAAAAAGTAAAGGCTCACAAATATTTATGCTGACAGTATTGCATAATAAATTCATCACACAAAAAAAGTCACATCTGTTTAAGGTTGAGGTGAGGATAACTGATTAACCGAGTCAATTCTTATAAATTTACCTAAGATGAAAAAAAATTAAAAAAAATGTTTAGGGTCTTAGCCTTGGGCCGACCTTCATCTCAGACAAAAATGTGATATCCAGTGTTACCAACACTGCTCAATGGACTGAGGAAATATTATTCTTTAAAGGTGAGGTGAGACTGACTAATCTACAAATCATCTTGCATCATAAATAACTAGTCAATATTATTTCTACATCAGTCAGTCACAAGTTACACACAATACATCCCGGTTTTGATGCTCTCAAACACGGCCATGCTCATTCTGCGCTCTAGACCAGGGATCCTCGACTAGATTCAGCCGCGGGACGATTTCTCTCTTGAGCGGGGGGGGGGGGGGGGGCCGGAACATAATTACAAATCATTTGTTGACCGCAAGATGCCCAAAAAGATATGTTTGACGAAAACAATCATTTCAAACCTTGCTTACATTTTGTATACGATCACGCATCTCTCTATTATACTTTGGAACAGGTTTCTTAAATTAAAATCACCTGGTTGATTTCCTGGTGTTTTTAGTCTTTTATGTCCAACAATAAAAAAATATATTTTTACAATTATTTTCTCAGAAAACTTGGGGGGCCAAATAAAACTAGCTGCGGGCCAAATTCGTCCCGCGGCCCGCCAGTTGGGGAACCCTGCTCTAGACCCCTCCCTGTACTGCATAGAAGGCCTATAGATCCTCGTGGCCCCGTGTCTCTGTCCTGGCTCCCTGGGCCTGTCTGTCCAGCCAGGCCTTTAGCTGGGGCAGGTGCTGGTCCATCCAGCGGATGTTGTCCTCAATGCTCTCATATGTCTGCTGGATACACCTCAGACCAGAACCTGTCTCCTCAGACAGAGAGTCAAAGAACCCGCGAACCTGGGGAGAGGAGACATGGGGAGACTGCTTACAATAGATCTTAAACATATCTACTATATACAGCTGAGTGTGAGCCTATGAACACACAGACAGTGGGGTAGTTATTAAAGCTGAGGGAAATACCAACTGCTACCATGCACCTGCAAAAAAGATTGCTCAGATGTGCGAGTGCCTTTTGCATTTTGAAGTAGTTATTACAGCTGGCAATACTATATAGCTACATAACGTAAGGTAATAGTAGTGGTATTATCAAACACAAGGTAATAGTAGTGGTATTATCAAACATCAGAGTAGACAGACTCTTACCTCGTCCAGCATCTCCCTGGTGGAGTACTGGTTGGTCACACCGGTCACCATGCCTGAGATAGAGTGGGACCCCAGGTCAAACCTACAGGTCAAAAGGTCATGGAGGTTAGGCAAACAGACACCTTAAAGAGAAAATTCCAACTTTATGCAAATTATCAGCAACGCAACCAAATAATAAATCAGAGGGAGGGTTTTGCTAGCTAGCTTTGACACCATGCTGGACAGGCTAACAGCCAACGTTCCGCTTTGCATGCTGTTCTGAAGATACACCATGAGGGGAGATCTTGGTGATTCCTTGCTACAAGATAGTTTCTACTATAACCACAGCGTAAGATCATCAGACTCACTTCTTCACCAGTGTGTGCCAGTTGTGTCTGAGGAAGTCCCAGGCCAGCTTGTACCCTTTGGGGTTCCTGCTGACAGAGATGACCACATGAGGAAGGTCCTGAGTCTTCATCACCTCGCCCGCGAGACTCTGCTCCATTAACCTGGGGGGGAGAGACACAGGGGGTGTGAGGGAGAGGTCAAACAACCGCATCTGCTACGCATCTGCTACCAGGAGACATCCGGCAAAACGGTCTTCTCATGCAAACGTAGCGCCACGTAACGGTGAGACTCTCACGAACACGATGGCGTTCTCCGTTTTGCTCTACGACGCCCACAAACCCCACGGGACACGTCTGAAGATAACCCGGTATCAGTTTAAAACATTAATGGGAAGTATGAAGGTAGTTTTGAGCCAACATAAAAGGGGTTAAATATGTGATATAGATTTAGGGCAGACAATTGAAAACGTTAGTCCTTATGTTTATAATTTTGGACGGTCAGTTTTTCCATTTATGAATGTTATTGAATGTGTTTCTATGGGCTATAGTAGTAAAGCCCAAATTCTAGATTTTTGAAATACCTACAGGGGTCCTACAATTCTAAATCCAATAGCTAAATGATCAATGGTATGACCCCACCCCAAAGGTTTAGACTTTTAGAGGTTTTAATGCAATACAGAGCAGCAAGAAAGCAGAGCAGCAAGTTCTGAGTACTGTAAGCAGGAGAGATAGTTCTGAGTACTGTAAGCAGGAGAGATAGTTCTGAGTGCTGTAAGCAGGAGAGATAGTTCTGAGTACTGTAAGCAGGAGAGATAGTTCTGAGTACTGTAAGCAGGAGAGATAGTTCTGAGTACTGTAAGCAGGAGAGATAGTCCTAAGACGTTCTTCATGTTAACCCACCGCTTTAGCTTGTGTTGCAGAGGGCTGATGGACAGGGCAGACTTGATGCGGCTCTTGACAGATGTGTGCTGCGAATCGCGGTACTTCTCAAAGAGGAAATCCCACCCCTCAGGGTCCCGAGCACCAATGGCAAACACCGCCAAGCTGACATCACTGGGGAGACTGAGGAAGAAGAGAGAGAGGGGGGGTTGTCCCAATACTCTAGCATGCTCTCCTTCTTTTCTCTCTTTACCTTTTGGACAATTTTTTGAAAATTTTAATTGAATTGAATGGTTTGACCTCTGACCTCATGTTGCCGTCGGAGGCCCTCCACTTGTTGAAGAGGTGTGTGGCGGTAGCGACACAGGGGGGATGGTTCCTGACAGAGCCGAACAGCAGCAGGTAGCTCCTTAGAACCCTCTGGGAAACAGACCCCTCGTCACTCCACGTCTGACGGTCTATCAAACCCCGGAACAGCTCCACGATGTAGCCCTGACAAACAGATATTATATCTCTATTCAATCCATCAATCAAATGTATTGATAAAGCCCTTTTTACATCAACAGTTGTCACAGTGCTTATACAGAAACACGGCCTAGACCCCAAAGAGCAAGAAGAAGCACAGTGACAAAAGCTCTGTCAAAAACTCTGGAAGAAAGAAACCTCAAGAGGAACCAGACTCTCTTACCTTCATCTGGTTCTCCAGACCCTCCATGTTTCTCTTCTCCATCAGTTTGTAGAGAGGGACCAGCTCCCCCAGACCCTGGGTGACAGGCATGATGTCTGTCTCCTTGGACAGATACAAAGACAGGTCCAAGGCTGTGTCCAGTCCTACCTTACCAACACTACAAAAGAGAAAGGGGACATGGGGTTAGGGACAGATACTGGGACAGGTCCAGGGCTGAGTCTAGTCCTACCTTACCAACACTACAAAGGAGAAAGGGGACATGGGGTTAGGGACAGATACTGGGACAGGTCCAGGGCTGAGTCTAGTCCTACCTTACCAACACTACAAAGGAGAAAGGGGACATGGGGTTAGGGACAGATACTGGGACAGGTCTGAGTCCAGTCCTACCTTACCAACACTACAAAGGAGAAAGGGGACATGGGGTTAGGGACAGATACTGGGACAGGTCCAGGGCTGAGTCTAGTCCTACCTTACCAACACTACAAAGGAGAAAGGGGACATGGGGTTAGGGACAGATACTGGGACAGGTCTGAGTCCAGTCCTACCTTACCAACACTACAAAGGAGAAAGGGGACATGGGGTTAGGGACAGATACTGGGACAGGTCCAGGGCTGAGTCCAGTCCTACCTTACCCACACTGGGGGACACAGACAAGATCACTCAACCCACTCATCTGAAGACATGCGTACAAAGTCTAACCTAACTCATTTAAAAAACATTTTGAATACGTAGCACTAGGGCTGTGGCGGTCATGAAATTGTCAACCTGTAACTGTCATGCAAATTGTTATGCATCGTTAGGCTAGCCTACAAGCCACTGATGCGGTTCTTTGAAAAATCTACAGTACATTTTAAAAGGTCTAATAAACCCATTCAATATAGCCTAAACCATCACAATAAATCCATTATTTAAAATGTTTCAAAAGAACAGAATACATACTGATTTGTCCTTATGTTAGGTCCTGATCTGGCTATGCCATATGGCTGTGGGCTACACTAGTTCATTTAGCAGACAACATTTGCTTATAATTACCATTATTTTATAGTAAGAACAATACAATTGAACAAAGCTGAATAAAATAGAAAGGATATTTTCCCCAAAATGATTACCGAGGCAGTGCACCCATTTGGCTATTCTGTGTTGAGCGGTTAAAGTGATCATGTTGAAACAGGTCCTCCTATATGCTTACAGTTATAATGTAACTTTAGTTGTCATACAAACCTTAGGCTGTTGTTCTGATTTCTAATACAAGGCTGCATGATGCAACTCTAATTTGAGAAAAAGTCTCATGAAAGGCATATGCTCAGGCTGCACACACTCCATCAGTCTCTCATTCACAATTGTTGTCCTTGATAATATTCTCACCCATCAGACTGTTCACAATTGAATCAGGTCTTTACATATAGCCTAATAATATATGTGTGGAAGTGATTTAGAACGGCCCACAAATAAAACACGGCATCCATAGCATGCACTCCAATAGTGAACGAGGTTACCCGCGGTTACGTTTTGAATATGCCAGGTAAACTACACAGGTTGTAAAGCAGATTAAATATGCTTCATGTTAAGAATTTAACAAAACGTCAAAACAACTGTTTTTGCACAATGACTGGGCTTATAAGAACACGTTTCACTCGACTCTGTAGGCTATGTGCTCTCCAACCCTGTTGCGAATCTGTAGGCTATGTGCTCTCCAACCCTGTTCCGAATCTGTAGGCTATGTGCTCTCCAACCCTGTTGCGAATCTGTAGGCTATGTGCTCTCCAACCCTGTTGCGAATCTGTAGGCTATGTGCTCTCCAACCCTGTTCCGAATCTGTAGGCTATGTGCTCTCCAACCCTGTTGCGAATCTGTAGGCTATGTGCTCTCCAACCCTGTTGCGAATCTGTAGGCTATGTGCTCTCCAACCCTGTTGCGAATCTGTAGGCTATGTGCTCTCCAACCCTGTTGCGAATCTGTAGGCTATGTGCTCTCCAACCCTGTTGCGAATCTGTAGGCTATGTGCTCTCCAACCCTGTTGCGAATCTGTAGGCTATGTGATCTCCAACCCTGTTCCGAATCTGTAGGCTATGTGCTCTCCAACCCTGTTCCGAATCTGTAGGCTATGTGCTCTCCAACCCTGTTCCGACTCTGTAGGCTATGTGCTCTCCAACCCTGTTGCGACTCTGTAGGCTATGTGCTCTCCAACCCTGTTGCGACTCTGTAGGCTATGTGCTCTCCAACCCTGTTCCGAATCTGTAGGCTATGTGCTCTCCAACCCTGTTCCGACTCTGTAGGCTATGTGCTCTCCAACCCTGTTCCGACTCTGTAGGCTATGTGCTCTCCAACCCTGTTCCGAATCTGTAGGCTATGTGCTCTCCAACCCTGTTGCGAATCTGTAGGCTATGTGCTCTCCAACCCTGTTTCCGAATCTGTAGGCTATGTGCTCTCCAACCCTGTTCCGACTCTGTAGGCTATGTGCTCTCCAACCCTGTTGCGACTCTGTAGGCTATGTGCTCTCCAACCCTGTTCCGAATCTGTAGGCTATGTGCTCTCTAACCCTGTTCTAGGAGTCCTATGCCTATAGGGTATGCTTAGAGTTATTTGGCCACTTTAGTTGTGATACAAACCTTATCAAAACATATACGTCTATGGGCTAGGATACATCATTATGCCTGCGACGATGATTTGAAAAAGTAGAAAAAAATGCATGTGCTGTTTCTTGCCTTAGACTGTTCACGCTGGACATCAAATCGGTCCATGCATCAACCAGCGATGAGGAGCTGGCTCTCGCTATGCAACAGTCTGCTCAAACTGAATTCCGGGGCTTTCATGTAGTGTTTCATTTTATTTTTGATAGTATTTGGATTGATTACAGGGAAAAGTGATTATAGGGAAAATAGAGCGCTGAGTATCAGGCCATTAGCGACCGGCCGTTGGCAAGTTTGCTAGGCTACTAATGACCATCAGAGGCATCAGAGTACAATTTTGGAGTTCGTTACCGTGACTCAACGGCCATGTGGAATATGACTGCGGTCATGACTCGTGACTGCCGGTTGTACCATTACTAATCTAACCAATCCGAAGACATTTAACATTTGGAAACGTTTGTTTAAAAAACTGTTTTAAACACAACCATTTGACATACAAAAATACACTGAACAAAAATATAAACACAGCATGTAAAGTGTTGGTCCCATGTTTCATGAGCTGAAATAAAAGATCCCAGAAATGTTCCATACGCACAAAAAGCTTATTTCTCTCAGATTTTGTGCATACATTTGTTTGTTTGTTTGTTACATCCCTGTTAGTGAGCATTTCTCATTTACCAAGATAATCCAGCCCCCTGACAGATGTGGCATATCAAGAAGCTGATTTAACAGCATGATCATTACACAGGTGCACCTTGTGCTGGGGACAATAAAAGGCCACTAAAATGTGCAATTTTGTCACACAACACAATGCCACAGATGAGTGTGCAATTGGCATGCTGACTGCATGAATGTCCACCAGAGCTGTTGCCAGCTAATTGAATGTTAATTTCTCTACAATAATGTTTTTTTAGAGAATTTGGCAGTACGTCCAACCGGCCTCACAACCGCAGACCACGTGTAACCACGCCAGCCCAGGACCTCCACATCCGGCTTCTTCACCTGCGGGATCGTCTGAGACCAGCCACCTGAACAGCTGATGAAACTGAGGAGTATTTCTGTCTGTAATGAAGCCCGTTTATGGGGGAAAACGAATTCTGATTGGCTGGGGTGGGGTGGCTCCCAAGTGGGTGGGCCTATGCCCTCCCAGGACCACCCATGGCTGCGCCCCTGCCCAGTCATGTGAAATCTATAGATCAGGGCCTAATGAATTTATTTAAATTAACTGATTTCCTTATATGAACTGTTATTTAGTAAAATCGTGATCAGTATACATAAAAAACGACATTGAAATAATACATTTTACAATATTATACACTGTCATGACAGACTGACCTGACCAATTGGAAGGCATTGTTGATGAGGGAAGCGCGGTCATTGGAGCTCAGAGCCCTGTGATTGGTCAGCAGCAGGGAGGTCAGAGAACTCCAGCCTTCCCCCTCGTAATGGACCATGTAGTAACCACTCATATCCACGTTAAACTTGACCCACCCCACCTCCTCTGGTAGGTACAGCACGTCTAGAGGGGGAGGTAGTTAGTTAGTATACTGTAACTATACTGTTACCAGACGAGACTAATGCTAGAACTGTTAGGACACAAACCACAGACAGAGACGCCTACCTGTCTTGGTCTTGAGCAGGAAGCGATGCACTGTGCTGGAGCTGCTGGTGATGTAGGTCAGAGGAACCTGCCACAGGAAGCTGCATGGGGGGTGGGGGGGATCAGGAGGTTATAGTGAATGAGTTGGTTATAGTGAATGAGTGTGTACTGTTACAGTGTGTTGACTGTTACAGTGGGTTGACTGTTACAGTGGGTTGACTGTTAAAGTGTGTTGACAGTGACAGTGTGTTGACTGTGACAGTGGGTTGACTGTGACAGTGTGTTCACTTAAAGCTTAAAGCTAACTCTCTCTCCTCTGCTCTCATCCTTCTAGACCTATCAGCTGCCTTTGATACTGTGAACCATCAGATCCTCCTCTCCACCCTCTCCGAGTTGGGCATCTCCGGCGCGGCCCACGCTTGGATTGCGTCCTACCTGACAGGTCGCTCCTACCAGGTGGCGTGGCGAGAATCTGTCTCCGCACCACGTGCTCTCACCACTGGTGTCCCCCAGGGCTCTGTTCTAGGCCCTCTCCTATTCTCGCTATACACCAAGTCACTTGGCTCTGTCATATCCTCACATGGTCTCTCCTATCATTGCTATGCAGACGACACACAATTAATCTTCTCCTTTCCCCCTTCTGATAACCAGGTGGCGAATCGCATCTCTGCATGTCTGGCAGACATATCAGTGTGGATGACGGATCACCACCTCAAGCTGAACCTTGGCAAGACGGAGCTGCTCTTCCTCCCGGGGAAGGACTGCCCGTTCCATGATCTCGCCATCACGGTTGACAACTCCATTGTGTCCTCCTCCCAGAGTGCTAAGAACCTTGGCGTGATCCTGGACAACACCCTGTCGTTCTCAACTAACATCAAGGCGGTGACCCGTTCCTGTAGGTTCATGCTCTACAACATTCGCAGAGTACAACCCTGCCTCACACAGGAAGCGGCGCAGGTCCTAATCCAGGCACTTGTCATCTCCCGTCTGGATTACTGCAACTCGCTGTTGGCTGGGCTCCCTGCCTGTGCCATTAAACCCCTACAACTCATCCAGAACGCCGCAGCCCGTCTGGTGTTCAACCTTCCCAAGTTCTCTCACGTCACCCCGGCTCCTCCGCTCTCTCCACTGGCTTCCAGTTGAAGCTCGCATCCGCTACAAGACCATGGTGCTTGCCTACGGAGCTGTGAGGGGAACGGCACCTCCGTACCTTCAGGCTCTAATCAGGCCCTACACCCAAACAAGGGCACTGCGTTCATCCACCTCTGGCCTGCTCGCCTCCCTACCTCTGAGGAAGTACAGTTCCCGCTCAGCCCAGTCAAAACTGTTCGCTGCTCTGGCACCCCAATGGTGGAACAAACTCCCTCACGACGCCAGGACAGCGGAGTCAATCACCACCTTCCGGAGACACCTGAAACCCCACCTCTTTAAGGAATACCTAGGATAGGATAAAGTAATCCTTCTAACCCCCCCCCCCCCCCCTTAAAAGAGTTAGATGCACTATTGTAAAGTGGTTGTTCCACTGGATATCATAAGGTGAATGCACCAATTTGTAAGTCGCTCTGGATAAGAGCGTCTGCTAAATGACTTAAATGTAATGTAAATGTTCACTGTAGAGTGTGTTTACTGTGCAGTGTGTTCACTGTGACAGTGGGTTGACTGTTACAGTGGGTTGACTGTTACAGTGTGTTCACTGTGACTGGGTGTTCACTGTGACAGTGTGTTTACTATGCAGTGTGTTGACTGTTACAGTGGGTTGACTGTTACAGTGGGTTGACTGTTAAAGTGTGTTGACTGTGACAGTGTGTTGACTGTGACAGTGGGTTGACTGTGACAGTGGGTTGACTGTTACAGTGTGTTGACTGTTACAGTGTGTTGACTGTTACAGTGTGTTCACTGTGCAGTGTGTTCACTGTGCAGTGTGTTCACTGTGACAGTGGGTTGACTGTTACAGTGGGTTGACTGTTACAGTGGGTTGACTGTTACAGTGTGTTGACTGTTACAGTGTGTTCACTGTACAGTGTGTTGACTGTTACAGTGGGTTGACTGTTACAGTGTGTTCACTGTACAGTGTGTTCACTGTACAGTGTGTTGACTGTGCAGTGTGTTGACTGGTACAGTGGGTTGACTTAGTGTGTACTGTGACAGTGTGTTGACTGTTAGTGTGTACTGTGACAGTGTGTTGACTGTTACAGTGTGTTGACTGTTATAGTGGGTTGACTGTTACAGTGTGTTGACTGTTACAGTGTGTTGACTGTTACAGTGTGTTGACTGTTACAGTGGGTTGACTGTTACAGTGTGTTCACTGTACAGTGTGTTGTGGAGGTTATAGTGAATGAGTTGGTTATTCACAAACTGAACTACCAAGCCTGAACTACCATCTCTACAAAGGAAATGAATCCATGATGTTTCCTGGATATCTAGTTCCAACTGCACAGTCAAACAGGGTTCAAATCCTTCCTACTGCCCTCTGACACATTCTCTCTCACTGACATCTATCTGTTCAATAAAACCTGGAAATACGGAAGGAGTGGGAATTATCTTACCCGTGTGTCTGTGAGGGATCGTCAGTCTTGAGGTATCTCTCCTGGCTGAGTCTGACCTGACGACCCCTGACCTCGACAGTGACCAGGGGAAACCCCTCCTGCAGCGTCCACGTGTCCATGATGGCCCTCACATCCAGCTGATCGCCTGAGTACCACTTCTACATCACAAACACACACGCACAGACACAGTCACCTGAGTACCACTTCTACATCACAAACACACACGCACAGACACAGTCACCTGAGTACCACTTCTACATCACAAACACACACGCACAGACACGGTCACCTGAGTACCACTTCTACATCACAAACACACACGCACAGACACGGTCACCTGAGTACCACTTCTACATCACAAACACACACGCACAGACACAGTCACCTAAGTACCACTTCTACATCACAAACACACACGCACAGACACAGTCACCTGAGTACCACTTCTACATCACAAACACACACGCACAGACACAGTCACCTGAGTACCACTTCTACATCACAAACACACACGCACAGACACAGTCACCTGAGTACAACTTCTACATCACAAACACACACGCACAGACACAGTCACCTGAGTACCACTTCTACATCACAAACACACACGCACAGACACAGTCACCTGAGTACCACTTCTACATCACAAACACACACGCACAGACACAGTCACCTGAGTACCACTTCTACATCACAAACACACACGCACAGACACAGTCACCTGAGTACCACTTCTACATCACAAACACACACGCACAGACACAGTCACCTGAGTACCACTTCTACATCACAAACACACACGCACAGACACAGTCACCTGAGTACCACTTCTACATCACAAACACACACGCACAGACACAGTCACCTGAGTACCACTTCTACATCACAAACACACACGCACAGACACAGTCACCTGAGTACCACTTCTACATCACAAACACACACGCACAGACACAGTCACCTGAGTACCACTTCTACATCGCAAACACACACGCACAGACACAGTCACCTGAGTACCACTTCTATAGCAAGCCAGGAAGGACACAGCACAGGACAGGATACATTACCCCACAGGACATGAACACCACAAGACATTGACTGTTACAGTGTGTTGACAGTTACAGTGTGTTGACTGTTAGTGTGTACTATTACAGTGTGTTCACTGTGACAGTGTGTTTACTATGCAGTGTGTTGACTGTTACAGTGTGTTGACTGTTACAGTGTGTTGACTGTGCAGTGTGTTCACTGTGACAGTGGGTTGACTGTTACAGTGTGTTGACTGTTACAGTGTGTTCACTGTACAGTGTGTTGACTGTTACAGTATGTTGACTGTTACAGTGTGTTCACTGTACAGTGTGTTGACTGTGCAGTGTGTTGACTGTGCAGTGTGCTGACTGTTACAGTGGGTTGACTGTTAGTGTGTACTGTGACAGTGTGTTGACTGTTAGTGTGTACTGTGACAGTGTGTTGACTGTTACAGTGTGTTGACTGTGCCGTGGGTTGACTGTTACAGTGGGTTGACTGTTACAGTGGGTTGACTGTGACAGTGTGTAGGATGGGTTTGCTGGTGTGTTATGACTTACAGGAGCTCCAGACTGGGCCTTTTCCTGAGAACAGAACCCCTCGTCTTTCAGTCTGCCCTCATCCAGATCATCTGACTGGCAGATCTGTTAAGACACACACATTATTGGCTTGGTTGGGTTCGACTCAGTAGTGTGAAAAGGGTATGAAGCTCAGGTAGCTGTATACACACTCACGTTAGTGAGGCTCTCCCACAGATGGCTGTTGACAGTGTTCTGATAGCTGTAACGTCTGAGGTAGCGGACAATACCAATCTTAAATGCCTCTGGGGTCAGGAAGTCTCTCAGCATGTTCAAAATACACGCTCCCTGGAAAACAATAACACATGAAGTCACAGAAATCCCCTCACTGACTAGAATGGAGTACTTTCAGAAGAGGTAGCAAACCTGTGTTCAAATACTATTTGAAATCTTTGTAGTACTTTGAGTGTTTGTTTTAGCCTGCCTTGAGATTCAGGTGAAGGGGGTTTGCACTTTTGGGGCTCTTCTATTGATTCCATTGCAGTGAAGTATTTGAAACTAGGTCTGACAGATAGTCAGCATGAAGTGAATAGACTGGACAGGAGTCAGACCTTGGTTGATTGATTGATTGATTGGATGGGAGTCTGACCTTATCATAGGAGACATCGTCAAACATCTCCTGGATCTGAGTAGGAGTGTCCACCTGGCTGGAAACGGGGTGGGAGGAGCTTAATGAATCCACCTCCATCGCCTCAAAACACTTCCCTAGGAAGAAGTCATTCTGAGGGGGGAGGGAAAGGGAGGAAGGAAGAGATAGAAGTCATTTGTCAGTTAGTGATATCACAACAACCCTGATTTCCCTACACATACATCCAGCAGCCTGCCTATCAACTAGCTCAGTATTTGTTCAGGTACGTTTCTATACAAACTCTCTACTATACTCTTTCATTTCATACTAAATCAACAAAAGAAATACAGAAAATGAATATTAGAAACCAAACAGAGGCTTACCACTTGCAGCTCAGGGTTGGTGATGTTAACTGACACAAACTCCATGAACTTTGCAAAGCCCTCATTGAGCCACAGGTCATTCCACCACTGCATGGTCACTAGGTTACCGAACCACTAGACCAACAGGAGAAGAGACAGGGTTAGGACAAGATAGTCACTAGGTTACTGAACCACTAGACCAACAGGAGAAGAGACAGGGTTAGGACAAGATACTCACTAGGTTACCAACCCAGTAGAACAACAGGAGAAGAGACAGGGTTAGGACAAGATAGTCACTAGGTTACTGAACCACTAGACCAACAGGAGAAGAGACAGGGTTAGGACAAGATAGTCACTAGGTTACTGAACCACTAGACCAACAGGAGAAGAGACAGGGTTAGGACAAGATAGTCACTAGGTTACTGAACCACTAGACCAACAGGAGAAGAGACAGGGTTAGGAAAAGATAGTCACTAGGTTACTGAACCACTAGACCAACAGGAGAAGAGACAGGGTTAGGACAAGATAGTCACTAGGTTACTGAACCACTAGACCAACAGGAGAAGAGACAGGGTTAGGAAAAGATAGTCACTAGGTTACTGAACCACTAGAACAACAGGAGAAGAGACAGGGTTAGGACAAGACGCAACACGGAGTGCCTGGATACAGCCCTTAGCCGTGGTATATTGGCCATATACCACACACCCCCAAGGTGGCTTATTGCTATTATAAACTGGTTACCAACGTAATTAGAGCAGTAAAAATAAATGTTTTGTCATACACGTGGTATACGGTCTGATGTTAGCCAATCAGCATTCAGGACTCGAAACACCCAGTTTATAACAGGGAATATATCACATGCCTTCAGAAAGTATGCACACCCCTTGACTTTTTCAACAACAACAACAAAAAATGGTGTTACAGCCTGAATTTAAAACGGGTTTCACTTAGATTTTTTGGTCACTGGCCTACACACAATTCCCCATAATGTTCAAGTATTTTTTCTAAATGTTAACAAATTAATAAAAAATGAAAAGCTGAAATGTTTTGAGTCAATAAGTATTCAACCCCTTTGTTATGGCAAGCCTAAATAAGTTCAGGAGTAAAAATGTGCTTAACAAATCACATAATAAGTTGCATGGACTTGGTCTTTTACCAAATAGGGCTATCTTCTGTATACCACCCCTACCTTGTCACAACACAACTGATTGTCTCAAACGCATTAATATAATACATTCCACAAATGAACTTTTAACAAGGGACACCTGTTAATTGAAATGCATTCCAGGTGACTACCTCATGAAGCTGGTTGAGAGAATGCCAAGAGTGTGCAAAGCTGTCATCAAGGCAAAGGGTGGCTACTTTGAAGAATCTCAAATATAAAATAGATTTTGATTTAACACTTTTTTGGTTACTACATGATTTCATATGTGTTCATTCATAGTTTTGATGTCTTCACTATTATTCTACGATGTAGAACATAGTAAAAATAAAGAAAAACCCTGGAATGAGTAAGTTTGTCCAAACTTTCATTGGTACTGTAACGATCGTCGTCTAAAGATGAGGAATCATCGGACCAAAGCGCAGCGTGGTAAGTGTTCATGTTAATTTATTGAAAACAGAACACTAAACAAAATAACAAAGAGAATGAAACAAAACAAAACAGTCCTGTCTGGTGCAGACACAAAGACAGAAAACAACTACCCAAAACACAGGTGGAAAAAGGATACCTAAGTATGGTTCTCAATCAGAGACAACGATAGACAGCTGTCCCTGATTGAGAACCACACCCGGCCAAACACACAGAAAAGAAAACATAGAACACAAAAACATAGAATGCCCACCCCAACTCACGCCCTGACCAACCAAAATAGAGACATAAAAAGGATCTCTAAGGTCAGGGCGTGACAGGTACTGTGTAGATATATATATATATATATATTATTTTAACCCCTTTTTTGGGGTAGGCACAAAAATCCCTTCATACCTCCATTCATAAAAATAAAAAGACGGTACCAGTTAACTTCAGACAAGGGGTCATAGAGCAAAACGAAGAACACCATCTAGTCTCCCCTTTCCATAAAATGGTCATAATAGTTTGTAGGTCAAACCATTCAGACGCTACAGAAGTTTACGAGTGAAGACCAATTTTCGGAATGTCTCATGGTCTGACAAACACCGCTTTAGCTCTCCCACCTTTCACCGCAGATGGGACGTCTCATGGTCTGACAAACACCGCTCTAGCTCTCCCACCTTTCACCGCAGATGGGACGTCTCATGGTCTGACAAACACCGCTCTAGCTCTCCCACCTTTCACCGCAGATGGGACGTCTCATGGTCTGACAAACACCGCTTTAGCTCTCCCACCTTTCACCGCAGATGGGACGTCTCATGGTCTGACAAACACCGCTCTAGCTCTCCCACCTTTCACCGCAGATGGGACGTCTCATGGTCTGACAAACACCGCTCTAGCTCTCCCACCTTTCACCGCAGATGGGACGTCTCATGGTCTGACAAACACCGCTTTAGCTCTCCCACCTTTCACCGCAGATGGGACGTCTCATGGTCTGACAAACACCGCTCTAGCTCTCCCACTTTTCACCGCAGATGGGACGTCTCATGGTCTGACAAACACCGCTCTAGCTCTCCCACTTTTCACCGCAGATGGGACGTCTCATGGTCTGACAAACACCGCTCTAGCTCTCCCACCTTTCACCGCAGATGCAGAAGTGCGACGCCGATGGATGTGATGGATTGAGATGCATCCAATGCAAAAGATATCTCTAGCTTAAGCTGACTGATTTTGATGGAATGTTTTTGTTATGTAACTTAGATTTGACGCACCTGTGCGTCAATCGACTCTAGTGGGTTAATGTAGCCAAAGATTATAGGGTCCCCTAGGAAACACTGACCAACACTTTGGTTCCTATCCTGTCACAATAACTCCTCCCTGGCATTTTCATTTGTTGTCATGTCAAACAACACAGTATTCAAAGTGCCCATTATTATCTTCTAACTATAGAATTAGAATAACTATTATTTTTCCATGATCCCAACAGTTCACCCAAGTGTTTTGATCTAAATCGCAAGTCAAATCGCAATTGCAACATTTGCCCACATCGTACAGCCCTATGTGGCAGCGTGGAAATGATCTCAAATGAGTGCAGGAAATGAATGAAAATGCACTTTTTTGGGGGGGGGGGGTTGAAGTTGAATTGAACAGTATAAAACAATGGAAATGGAAAGAGGCCCATTGAAATCACTTAAGAGTGTATGTGTTGCCACCCTGGGATCACTCACAACTTACTGAGGAAGCACATTTAGGACTTTTATTATTCAAAAACATAAAATACTGTCAAATACCCGTCATACATTAAAACTAATACTGTGATGTGGCCATATCAACCAGCCCTAATTTAATTTTCAATAAATGTGCAAACATTTCTAAAAACTTGTTTTCACTTTGTAATTTTTGGGGTATTGTGTGTAGATGGGCCAGAAAATAAATATATATTTAGTCAGTTTTGAATTCAGGTTGTAACACAAGAAAATGTGGAATACTTTCTGAAGGTATATTCTGACAAAGCATCTGACTGATGAACCAACAGAGGTTAGTCCCACTTACCTGGTGTGCCAGCTCATGTGCGATCACCATGGTGATGCCTAGCTTGTCAGAGGCGGAGCTCTTGTTGGGGTCAAAGAGCAGCCCAGCCTCTCGGTATGTGGTCAGACCCCAGTTCTCCATCGCACCCGACTGGAAGTCTGGGATAGCTGCCAGGTCTGGGAGGAACACACAGGAATACATCAGGAAATGATTTATTTAAAAGTCTACTTACCAAAATGTGTATTAACCATTATTAAACATAGACATACATTAGTATAAACTGTCAGCTAGTGCCACCTCCTGCTACCAAACGCACCCCAGTAAGTCTATGTGTGGTGCGTAGCGTTGGTGCGGGTGTGTTCTACTCACCCTGTTTGGGTAGAGGATATGGGATGTCAAAGTAGTCATCGTAGAAGTCCAACAGTCTGACTGCAGCATTCAGGGCAAAGTCTGTCTGGTCGATCTTGTCTGGTACAGCATACACTGAGATCTGATAGGACAATACCGAAGAAGAGGTCAATCATAGAAATATGTTGTCGTGCACTTCCACATAGCAGGGACTAGGGAGCTATAATGACGTGTACGTATAAACGAGTCGTAGTCAGTGAAACAGAGAAGAAGCACAAGGTTTCAGATAGAACCTGATCAACAAGACAGGACACAACTCCCTTTTCCACGTGAAAGTTATTCCATGCACCTCATTTCTATTTGCAGGTTGGGCATCATAAGTTAACCTTTCATTCTGACCAATGAGAGGACTTCCTGAGAGGACTTCCTGAGAGGACTTCCTGAGAGGTCTTCATGAGAGGACTTCCTGCTCACCTTGACTCCGTGACTGGTGGTCTTGCTGACAGACTGGAAGTCAGAGACAATGAAGGCCACCAGGTAGGTGCTCATCCTAACGCTGGTGTCAAAGTGGTCCTCCAGCACGCCACCTGGTAACTCTACTGTCTTTACCTGTGGAGGGAAGAGGTGGAGGATATGTTCATTATGACACCTGCCTCTCCCTGGCATTCAGACGGTGTGGAGAAACAGGTACTTTGAGATGCTCATAAAGGGGCTTGACAGGTGAAAGCGACACGGTGAAAACGTTTAAATGGATAGAATTTATTTGGCGTTCATCTGCCCCGTTTATCACCCGTTAATATATCTGTTATATATCACCTGTTAATAGATCTGTTATATATATATATATCACCTGTTAATAGATCTGTTATATATCACCTGTTAATAGATCTGTTATATATATATATATCACCTGTTAATAGATCTGTTATATATCACCTGTTAATAGATCTGTTATATATCACATGTTAATAGATCTGTTAAATATCAAGTGAAGGAACTGTGGAGACCAGGAGAGAAAGACACTTGAGACTATTGAGATGCAGCCCGTGGTGTGTTTCCCAGGGTACCTTGGGCATGTTGGAGAGGGCGATGTGGCGTGACTCACGCCGTATCTGGATGGTGAAGTTGGCTTTGAACGCCGGCTCATCGAAACAGGGGAAGGCTGCTCGGGCACTGGTCGCTTCAAACTGAGTGGACGCCATAAACCTAACAGAACAGAGGAGAAAATAAAAGTGTCGTTAAGATATAAGATATACAGTAGGTCTAGGGAAAATGAATGTAAAGCTTATGATTGAGGAATTCATTATAGTGGCACACCGTTTAGCAGTGTTGTAGTACTCGATTCAAGGACTCAGACTTGACTCGGACTCAAGTCACGATTTTCCCGACCCGTGACTCGACCAGTTGTGACTGTTGTCAGAAAATCTCAATATTTTGCATAATTCAACATACGAGCTACAGCAGCAAATGTTAGACAGCAGTATTATCTATGTAGCCTTACCAATGTGCAACGCTGGAATGAAATGTAACTTAAAAAATGGTTGGACTGCTACTTTTGGCACTACCAAGGGACTCGTGACTCGATTCGTGACTCGAACTTGGACTCGAACAATAAGGCCTCGGGACTCTAGGTTTAGTGACTTGACTACATCACTGCTTCTTTGTGATCGTATCCAAATACAGGACGATTTGATCACTATAAGTGGTTGGTCACTTTCACTGCATATTCTTTTGGAAATGCACTGTAGAATGATTGACATGCGTTTTCAGTGCTCTAGGTGACCACCTATACTGCCCAGGGCCAATCCTGATGGTTCGTATTCTTACCTGACCTCTCCCTTGGTTGTGCGATAGGAGCTCTTGTAGAAACCGTGGAAACTGTCAGACAGGTTGGCAGAGAACTCCAGACGAACCGTGTACATCCCACCTCTGACCAGCAGCACATCAGACATCAGAGCTAGCTGATGGAAGGCTGGGTACTCCAACACCCGCAGAGGCCTTGAAGAATCAGAATAAGAAAACTTTATTGCCACGCAACAAATGTTACTAGGAATGTTATCTTGGTGTTGTAGCTACATAGAAGCACCGACAATCACATCCACATCAACAATTAATCCATTTACCATCAACACAGATAAAGACATCAGAATCAATAGAAATACACGTGACAACCAGGGTTGGGTTCAAGTCCATTTGAATTCCAGTCAATTCAGAAAGTCAACCATATTCCAATATCAATTCCAAAATGTCCTCCTTGAAAAGCATTAAAGATAATTTGAATTTCAGCGTACGTCCTGAATTGACTGGAATTTAAATGTAATTGACTCCAACCCTGATGACAACACTAGGTAGAAAAATAAGGGACCCGATCATACACTGGCAGTGACCCTGGACCTTCCGGTGCCAAGAGCTCAGCTTTAGCTATCTGGAGATCCTTGCTGTGTAGGATGATGGTAGAGGTGTCCTCGAAGACCTGGAGTTGAATCTGCACAGCTCCGGTGAAGTCTAGGCTGGTCAGGTTAGGGTGGACGAGGAGGTCATAGTGGATTGGAGAGACAGTTTCAGGAAGTCTCATGTGGATCCAGGGGAAAGGTTGGTCATTAGTGGCGACGGGAGGTAGAGGTAAGGAAGACTTGTCAGTGGTATCATGGACTCCTGGAAGCTGTGCCGCCAAAGATGGGGCAAAGGATATATGCAGGAGCACCAAGATGGTGACAGTTAACGTCGTCATCCTCACGCCTGAGAAAAAGCAGGAAGTCAGTAGTTTCCTACAGATGGAAGAAATGAAGTCAGGTTACATTGTAGCAAACCCGAATGGTGGAGCATGGTGGAGGTGGAGCATTGTTACAGTATGAATCATTGTATCACAGTAAATAATGTATCAATCAATCTGTAACATTTCTATTGAAGTGAATAGCCCAATAATGCACATTTGAAAGCTGTACAACACATTCAACAGAAACGCGTGGACATGACATTGCAAATGTAAAAGTTACGGTTACTTTCGATTTCAGCTCAAGATTCAAAACCTGTGCTATTCATTAAACAAAACCTTGCATTAGCCTATTCATCCACAATATTAGGCTAGCTAGGCTCCAGCGAAACGTACATTTAAACAATTTAAACAGCGAACAGTCAACTTGTAGATAGATACATTATAAGACATTACTGTACTTACTGTCAGGTTATCTGTCCGACTTGATTGTGAAAGTGAAAATAAAAAGGACCTGTACAGATTTGCATTCTGGGACAATCTGAATAACAGCCCGACTCATACTATGAATGCCCCATCACTTAAAACACCGACCATGTTAAGAGAAGCCTTGAAATAGGTGAGATAATGATTGGATCCACAACAAACCATTATTTGCAAACGGCTCATTTCAATACAGGAAGTCAAATAAACCAAGCTCTGTTTTGGTTTTGACCCGTAGTGCATACTATTGGCCACTAGGGGGCACCAGATAGCCGTGTTAGTTAATAAAAGTCTAGTGTTTCAGTGTTTTACAAGTGCCATGCATAGCCTACCAGTCCAACAGCACCACCTGACCTGAGCACAATATTTCCAGAATCCAAAATGATATTGCCAGTGAAATGGATGCTCTGCAATGACTACATTGACATTGAACTGAGAAAGAAAAGTACAGGGAGAGAAAGGAAGTCACAACACTGGTTTGTGCTAACTGCCTGGTAAATTAATCATGATTTACAATCAAACCACTCATCCACTTTTTGGGGAAGCTTCTCCAGAGGTTGGACAATGTGCAACAGTGTGTGTGTGTTTCAAAGTCCATCACCTCTGAAAAAAAGTAATCATTAAACTTTACAGTGGGAATTGGGGAAGGCTTTTAAGGGCTCATTATGCAGACAGTAAACCACAGATCCTGCTGGACATCCTATTTGCACACGCCATTGTCCTTCACCCTCTGGAACTCTGAAATAGACTTCATCTGTGTTTCTGTGTTCAGGTGAAACTTGTGTATGTCAACGACCATTACTCAGAGACTTGGTTCTAGAGTGTTAGAGACCTGGTTCTAGAGTGTTAGAGACCTGGTTCTACTGTTCCAGAGTAGATCTCCAGGAAGAGGACCAGGAGGACCATGCTGAAGAAGGTGCTGCTGGGTAGTCTCGGAGCAGCTCTGGTGCTTACTGCAGGCATCCTGCTGGGGCACTTCGGCATCCAGAGGGGCTCCACCACCCCTAACTGGGTAATGGACGTGACCCAGGATGTAGACGAGGCTCTCATCCAGAAGTTTATCGCAGAGGTGGACAACATTGCGATACAGGAGAACCTCAGGTCAGATGCTGGATATCAATCAATCAATTGCTCAATCAGATCAAACGCTGCTGGATACTTTACCAGTGTCTTTAGGTTTCCCTTTTTTAATCTCTAATCTTCCACATATTTTTTAATCTGTTGAAGCAGGTCAGGAACAATATGGGCTCGATTACACGCACGCACGCACGCACGCACGCACGCACGCACGCACGCACGCACGCACGCACACACACACACACACACACACACACACACACACACACACACACACACACACACACACACACACACGTCCTCAGAGAGCATCTCTCTCATGATCGTTCCCTCGTCCCCATGTGTCTCTCCAGGGAGCTGACTAAAGTGCCCCACATGGCGACCTCGCCAGGGGACGAGAAGACGGTTCAGTACATGTTAAAAAGGTGGCAGGACCCAGACACAGGTCTGGACCAGGCCTGGAGGGAGGAGTACAAGGTCTACCTGTCCTTCCCAGACCCCAACACCCCCAACAAGGTCACCGTGGGTGAGTCATGGGCTTAGGGTGCGTCCTAACTCTAACCCTGGTCCCTGGCCCATATCATATAGTGCACTGCTTTTAGATCCAGCCAGGCCCCCATGTAAAAGTCACATGTTATACTTACTAGCACTAGTAGTAGTTGTTCTTCTGCTTGGTGTTGTGTGGCATTAGGAGGTAAACCAAGCTTGGCGTTGTGTGGCATTAGAAGGCAAACCAAGCTAGGTGTTGTGTGGCATTAGGAGGTAAACCAAGCTAGGTGTTGTGTGGCATTAGGAGGTAAACCAAGCTAGGTGTTGTGTGGCATTAGGAGGTAAACCAAGCTAGGTGTTGTGTGGCATTAGGAGGTAAACCAAGCTAGGTGTTGTGTGGCATTAGGAGGTAAACCAAGCTAGGTGTTGTGTGGCATTAGGAGGTAAACCAAGCTAGGTGTTGTGTGGCATTAGGAGGTAAACCAAGCTAGGTGTTGTGTGGCATTAGGAGGTAAACCAAGCTTGGTGTTGTGTGGCATTAGGAGGTAAACCAAGCTAGGTGTTGTGTGGCATTAGGAGGTAAACCAAGCTAGGTGTTGTGTGGCATTAGGAGGTAAACCAAGCTAGGTGTTGTGTGGCATTAGGAGGTAAACCAAGCTAGGTGTTGTGTGGCATTAGGAGGTAAACCAAGCTAGGTGTTGTGTGGCATTAGGAAGTAAACCAAGCTTGGTGTGTGGCATTAGGAGGTAAACCAAGCTTGGTGTTGTGTTGCATTAGGAGATAAACCAAGCTAGGTGTTGTGTGGCATTAGGAGGTAAACCAAGCTAGGTGTTGTGTGGCATTAGGAGGTAAACCAAGCTAGGTGTTGTGTGGCATTAGGAGGTAAACCAAGCTAGGTGTTGTGTGGCATTAGGAGGTAAACCAAGCTAGGTGTTGTGTGGCATTAGGAGGTAAACCAAGCTAGGTGTTGTGTGGCATTAGGAGGTAAACCAAGCTAGGTGTTGTGTTGCATTAGGAGATAAACCAAGCTAGGTGTTGTGTGGCATTAGGAGATAAACCAAGCTTGGTGTTGTGTTGCATTAGGAGGTAAACCAAGCTTGGTGTTGTGTGGCATTAGGAGGTAAACCAAGCTTGGTGTTGTGTTGCATTAGGAGATAAACCAAGCTTGGTGTTGTGTGGCATTAGGAGGTAAACCAAGCTAGGTGTTGTGTGGCATTAGGAGGTAAACCAAGCTAGGTGTTGTGTGGCATTAGGAGATAAACCAAGCTTGGTGTTGTGTGGCATTAGGAGGTAAACCAAGCTTGGCGTTGTGTGGCATTAGGAGGTAAACCAAGCTTGGTGTTGTGTTGCATTAGGAGATAAACCAAGCTTGGTGTTGTGTGGCATTAGGAGGTAAACCAAGCTAGGTGTTGTGTGGCATTAGGAGGTAAACCAAGCTAGGTGTTGTGTGGCATTAGGAGATAAACCAAGCTTGGTGTTGTGTGGCATTAGGAGGTAAACCAAGCTTGGCGTTGTGTGGCATTAGGAGCTGAAGTAGTCCATGTTACTCTGTGTATTATGTTTTATACTCCTTGTCAAATGTCTTTGGTTGTTATTATTTCTATGGATATGATTTTGCATCAAAATCAATATTTTCCTACTACTGTGTGTGTTGCAGTGAGCCCCTCTGATTCTGTCCTGTACACTGCCAGAGAGAAGGAGAAGGCATATAGTTCAGACCAGGAGGATCCTGAGGTGGTTCAGCCCTATGCAGCCTACGCCCCCGCCGGACACCCAAAGGTAGGTCTTTACCCACCAACACACAGACAGGGAGACCAGGAGGATCCTGGGCCTGTGCAGCAGACGCCCCCTGCAGGACACCCAAAATGTCAATTTCTTAACCACACCCAAGATCCAAGGATGGTCATGTTCTTTATGTTATCTTCTCCACAGTTTATCAGTTCAATGACCTGTTCTGGGTCGAACAACTCGCCGTAGGCTAGTTATTTAGAATGATACCGTGTCTGTGTATAGACAATATGTGGACGGACGGACAGGACAGATGGAAAGAAAAGGTGTCTTTCATGATCTCTCTTTGTTCCCGAGGTTATTGGTTAACCCGTTTTATTTAGTTCATGTCATAAATGTCACCTCTCTGTGCCACCCACTGCATCGTCAAGGCACGACCTTTGAGGTTGTTGTTAAATTCTGTGGTGGCTTCAAAGTGCCTTCAAAGCGTCTCAACGGCCATTATATAGCGTCGGCAATCTAGTGTTTATGTGCATAATCGTTTCAATCGCTTTGGTGCTATTTACTCAAGTATGGCTTGATGGGAAACTAGTGCCTGCTAAACGTTATGTTTCTTTCATTGAATTTAATTTATTTCATTTGATTACAGTACATCTATGTTGTAATTATATCTGAACAAAAAATCTGATGTTCAGTCAATTTTAATAGGAGGTGCAAGTGTGTTGCCTAATGTGAAAACAATGTAATATCCTGTAATGTACAGTACTGTACTGTACATTCAAAGGGCAATTTTGAAAACATGTAT
The DNA here is from genome assembly GCF_045679555.1 of Salvelinus alpinus. NCBI lineage: Eukaryota > Metazoa > Chordata > Actinopteri > Salmoniformes > Salmonidae > Salvelinus > Salvelinus alpinus. The sequence continues at coordinate 8,121,426 of NC_092104.1, read as the reverse complement.
CTCAAGTATTTTGCTATTGAATGAACTAGCTGTTATTATATTTCACAGTAACTTCTATTTTGGACCAATGGTTGTGTGGTGAAAAATGTCTACAAACAAAATGAATGCACAATGAAAAGTTTTGAACGTTAGACCGTTACAAGTCGTACCAGTTTGGAGTATTTGTACACGGAGTTTAGAACTTTCACCACATACACGTACTTGCGAAATCCAAAGTGATAAAACTGTAACGATGATATAGAAAATAATAAATAATATGTTATGCTTGTGGTGTCTATCTCCTGGTATTGTCTACTGATACCAGACTGATATCTACTACAATCTACTGATCACTCAGATATCAGTTTGATATCTCCTACAGTCGTTTGATATCAGTCTTAGTTTTAGATTGAGGTAGATTGTGGTTCAATGATTGCGAGTGTGTGTGTGTGTTCAGGGGAGACTGGTCTACGCCAATCAAGGGAAGCCCAGTGACTACTTCCTACTCAACCAGACCTTGGACCTGACAGGGACCATCGCTATCACCAGATATGGAGGAGAGGGGAGAGCAGGGAAGGTGAATCCATTACATGATTTTTTTGTTTTTGGGATGACATTTGGTTGGTCAGAATTCCATGCAAATATTCAGACTCCTAGGGTAAATATTCAGACTCATAGGGTAAATATTCAGACTTCTATTGTAACTATGGTACTTTACATCACTTGTAGCCTACTGTAATTTGAAACATTAAAAAAATGTCAAAAATCCTGTAAGAAATGGTTCACATACAATGCCTTCAGTAAGTATACACACCCTTTGGCTTTTTCCACGTTTTGTTGTGTTACAACCTGACTTTAAAATGGATTACATTGAGATGTTGTGTCACTGGCCTACACACAATACCCCATCATGTCAAAATGGAAATATATATACATTTTATTTGTTACAAATTAATTAAAAATGAAAAGCTGAAATGTCTTGAGTCAATAAGTATTCAACCCCTTCGTTATGGCAAGCCTAAAGTTCAGGAGTAAAAATTGCTTAATAAGTCACATAATAAGTTATATGGATTCACTCAGTGTGTTTAACATTATTCTGTACCCCAAACATATGGTTTGTATGGTCCCTCAGTCGAGCAGTGAATTTCAAACACAGATTCAACCACAAAGACCAGGGAGGTTTTTCCAATGCCTCGCAAAGAAGGGCACCTATTGATAAAAAGCAGACATTGAATATTCCTTTGAGCATGGTGAAGTTATTAATTACACTTTGGATGGTGTATCAATACCCCCAGTCACAACAAAGATTCAGGCATCCTTCCTAACTTAGTTGCCTGAGAGGAAGGAAACTGCTCAGGGATTTCACCATGAGGCCAATGGTGACTTTAAAACAGTTACAGAGTTTAATGGCTGTGAAAGGAGAAAACTGAGGATGGATCAACAACATTGTAGTTACTCCACAATACTAACCAAATTGACAGAGTGAAAAGAAGAAAGCTTGGATAGAATACAAATATTCCAAAACATGCATCCTGTTTGCAACAAGGCCCTAAAGTAAAACTCCCAAAAATGTGCCAAAGAAATTAACTTTTTGTCCTGAATACAAAGCATTATGTTTGGGGCAAATTCAACATATCACTGAGTACCACTCTTCATATTTTCAAGCATGGTGGTGGCTGCATCATGTTATGGGTATGCTTGTCATCGGCAAGGACTAGAGCGATTTTTAGGATAAAAATAATCAAGTAGAGCTAAGCACAGGCAAAATCCTAGAGGAAAACATGGGTCAGCCTGGTTTCCAACAGACACTGGAAGACAAATTCACCTTTCAGCAGGACAATAACCCGAAACACAAGGCCAAATATACACTGGAGTTGCTTACCAAGATGACATTGAATGTTCCTAAGTAGCCTAGTTACAGTTTTGACTTAAATCGTCTTGAAAACCTATGGCAAGAATTTAAAATGGCTGTCTAGCAATGATCAACAACCAACTTGACAGAGCTTGAAGAATTTTGAAAATAATAATGTACAAATATTGTACAATCCAGGTGTGGAACACTTTTAGAGACTTACCCAGAAAGACTCACAGCTGTAATCGCTGCCAAAGGTGAATCTAACATGTATTGACTCAGTGGTTTGAATAATTATTTAATCAAGATATTGTATATTAGTGTTTTATTTTCATTTTATTATTATATATTTTTTTACAAATGTTAGAATTTTTCTTCCACTTTGACATTACAGAGTATTTTGTTTAGATCGTTGACAGAAAAAATGACAATTTAATCCATTTTAATTTCACTTTGTAACACAACAAAATGTGGATAAAGTCAAGGGATGTGAATACTTTCTGAAGGTACTGTACATACAATAAGAAGGAAGGATTTTCAAAGTATTGTGAACAAGGCATGCATCCAAAATGGTACCCTGGCCACCAAAATAAAATTGGTTCTGTGAAGGTTCCCAGAAAATGTATTTGGTCGTGGCAAATGTTCTTAAAACACAAAAACTGCCCAGTCGTGGTGATGATTATGGAATGTTTGTATTAACCATTAAAAAAAACAGACAAAATGTGTTCTGGGAACGAACATCAGGTGAATGTTTTTTGCACCCCAAAATAAACATTGTAGAATCATCCGCACAACTGGACAGTTCTGTTTTGGGAACATATATTTTGTGATGTCCCCACAACGTTCCCACCAGACTGTTCCCACAACCTAATTGTCACGACCGTTATATGACGAATGAGTGGACCAAGGCGCAGCGTGAAAGAAAGCCATCTTCTTTTAATGAAGAAAAACAAACACTTACTAAACGAACAAAAAACAAACGTGAAGCTAAAACAAACTAAGTGCACACATGCAACATAGAACATAGACAATTACCCACAATCACCTAAAGCCTATGGCTGCCTTAAATATGGCTCCCAATCAGAGACAACAATGAACAGCTGTCTCTGATTGAGAACCAAACCAGGCAACCATAGACTTTCCTAAACCTCTCTACTGAACACAACCCCATACAAATATACAAAACCCCCTAAACAATACACACACCCTAAACTAGACAAAACACACAAACATCCCATGTCACACCCTGACCTAACTAAACTAATAAAGAAAATCAATATAACAGAGGCCAGGGTGTGACACTAATGAAGCATTCTGGGAACCTTTGATTAACAAGATTAAATGTGTTATAGGAACATTATTGCAACATCAGGCAAATGTTTTATACAAACATGTTCTGTAGTGGATGTTACAGATGTTGTGGACAACATTTTAGTGAAAGTTAGGAGAAAATTCCAAGGATATTTAATCTAAAACATTTTTGATAAATAAATAGATTTTTTTATCAAAAACATTCTCTGAATGTTTTGGGGCTGTTATCATCCTATGGTTAGATACTACTCTAACTAGAACATAATAGGAATCTTAGCTAATGTTCTGGGAATGTTTCTGGTTTGCTGGGTGGTAGTGCACTAAAACTAGTGCACTGTATCGGTAATAGGGTGCCATTTCAGATACAACCCATGACTAACACGACCCCTTTGACTGTCATGTCGTGCCTCTTCTCCAGGCCATCAATGCAGCTCCGTACGGAGTGATCGGGGTGCTGGTCTACACCGACCCGTGGGACATCAACGATGGCAAGATGTCCGACAACGACGAGACGTACCCCTATTCCTGGTACATGCCCCCCTCAGGGGTGGAGAGGGGCTCCTTCAACACCCACTATGGAGACATGCTGACACCCTACCTGGCCGCTAAAGGTAACCCATGATGCATTATGATGTGATGGTAAATAATTGACTTGTTATAAGAAGGTAGGACCTATGACCCTCAAAATGAGATATCTTCATCTCAAAATGATCTTGACTAAGTAACAGCCATTTTTAATCAGTAACCACACATTTCAGTCTATTTCAAGAGATACTCTATCTGCTAAACTTCCTGTTAAATGACCTTTTGACCTTTGACATTATAGTGACAGATGGAATCAAAAGGTAATAAACACCTAACTATATAGTTGCAAAACTGTCTAGATTGAACTAAAACAGGTTACAATTTGACTGCTGTAGAGGCTACAAAAATTGTCCATCATTGACCGTATTCACATGTATGTGGTCGCCGTCGTAAGTCCATTGATCACCTTAGTAACTCAGACTTTCCAAGGCGTTTTCACAGTTCCCACTTCTGACATTTCCATCTGTAGATGACACATACAGAATACCAGAAAAGAATATCACCGGGATACCGCCAATCCCGACTCAACCAATCGGGTTTGAGGATGCCTACGCCTTGATCTGGTGAGTGGGGTTTACCATTGGTCCATTGTGACGTCATTAACTTTTGTGGAGAGCTGATTGGTTGACCAATGGCTCATGGGGAGCAGAGTATTTGGTCTCCAAGAAGGGTCTGCCCAATGTGATTGGTTCTGAATCCTGCTTGCCGTATTTGATTGGTCATCTCTGCAGTGAGCTGGGAGGAGAGCCCGCCCCATCCGCATGGCAGGGAGCATTCAACTGCACGTATAATTTTGGGGGACCAGGATTCAAACCAACATCCAACTTCAACAACAGGTGGGATTTGGTAAATCTCTATAAAGTACGACAATATCAAGTTTAGCTGTATGTTTGCTAACAAAAAAAATGTGTGTCTGTTCCAGCGATGTAAAACTGGACATCTATAACCGCGAGGAGCTGAAGAATTCTGCCAATGTGATGGGGGTGATTCGAGGCAGTGTTGAGCCAGGTGAGAAGGATTCAGCTCTAGCTACCAAACCACACTTAGGCCATGGTGAAGAAGTTACCTCGTGTCAAGCATTGAGTCAAGCATTATGACAACATATGCATTGTGCATCATACAGGCAAAACAGTTAATATACAAAAAGACAGACAGTGAAGAATCATACACACACATTTTAAAGCAGACCAGCGTCAAACTAAAGTTCTCTCTAATCTAATTCAAGCCTTTGTCCCATAGACAGGTATGTGATCTACGGTAACCACAGAGACAGCTGGGTCCACGGGGCCATCGACCCCAGCAGTGGAACCTCCGTGATGCTGGAGGTGACCCGGGTGCTGGGACGGATGGTCAAGCAGGGTGAGCATCACAGTTAGACCTGGGTTAGGGAGTTAGACCTGGGTTAGACCTGGGTTAGGGAGTTAGTCCTGGGTTAGGGAGTTAGACCTGGGTTAGGGAGTTAGACCTGGGTTAGACCTGGGTTAGGGAGTTAGACCTGGGTTAGGAAGTTAGACCTGGGTTAGGAAGTTAGACCTGGGTTAGGGAGTTAGACCTGGGTTAGGGAGTTAGACCTGGGTTAGGGAGTTAGACCTGGGTTAGACCTGGGTTAGGGAGTTAGACCTGGGTTAGGAAGTTAGACCTGGGTTAGGAAGTTAGACCTGGGTTAGGGAGTTAGTCCTGGGTTAGGGAGTTAGTCCTGGGTTAGGGAGTTAGTCCTGGGTTAGGGAGTTAGTCCTGGGTTAGGGAGTTAGTCCTGGGTTAGGGAGTTAGTCCTGGGTTAGGGAGTTAGTCCTGGGTTAGGGAGTTAGTCCTGGGTTAGGGAGTTAGACCTGGGTTAGGGAGTTAGACCTGGGTTAGGGAGTTAGTCCTGGGTTAGGGAGTTAGTCCTGGGTTAGGGAGTTAGTACTGGGTTAGTCCTGGGTTAGGGAGTTAGTCCTGGGTTAGGGAGTTAGTACTGGGTTAGTCCTGGGTTAGGGAGTTAGTCCTGGGTTAGGGAGTTAGTCCTGGGTTAGGGAGTTAGTACTGGGTTAGTCCTGGGTTAGGGAGTTAGTCCTGGGTTAGGGAGTTAGTCCTGGGTTAGGGAGTTAGTCCTGGGTTAGGGAGTTAGACCTGGGTTAGGGAGTTAGACCTGACTTAGGGAGTTAGACCTGGGTTAGACCTGGGTTAGGGAGTTAGACCTGGGTTAGACGTGGGTTAGGGAGTTAGACCTGGGTTAGGGAGTTATACCTGGGTTAGGGAGTTAGACCTGGGTTAGGGAGTTAGTCCTGGGTTAGACCTGGGTTAGGTAGTTAGTCCTGGGTTAGGGAGTTAGTCCTGGGTTAGACCTTGGTTAGGGAGTTAGACCTGGGTTAGGGAGTTAGACCTGGGTTAGGGAGTTAGACCTGGGTTAGACCTGGGTTAGGGAGTTAGACCTGGGTTAGGGAGTTAGACCTGGGTTAGGGAGTTAGACCTGGGTTAGGGAGTTAGACCTGACTTAGGGAGTTAGACCTGGGTTAGGGAGTTAGACCTGGGTTAGGGAGTTAGTCCTGGGTTAGGGAATTGAGGTGGTTTTATCTAACTGGGCTCCGTTAGATAAAGGAGCTGAACAAAAAAAGAGGAACTACTGTAGGACAACAGTCATTGTTGTTGGGAGTAGTGAACAACATTACCGCCTGTCTGTCAGGGAAGTGGAGGCCACGGAGGTCCATCATCTTTGGGAGCTGGGGAGCCGAGGAGTTCGGTCTGATTGGATCCACAGAGTACACCGAGGTGAACAATCTAAATCAATCAAATGTTATTTATAAAATCCCTGTTTACATCATCTGTTTCACAGTAACCCGACCTTCACCCTCTATAGGCAAGCAGCAACACAGGGTCAAGGAAAGGATTCCCATTATGGTGTTTCTGATAGAGATCATTTAACGTAACATTCTCCTCCCCAGGAGTACTATAGCAAGCTGAGTGAACGTTCTGTCGCCTATATCAACGTGGACATAGCTGTATTCGGTAAGAGTGATTTATTTTAAACCTTTATTTAACTAGGCAAGTCAGTTAAGAACAAATTCTTATTTACAATGACAGCCTAGGAACAGTGGGTTAACTGCCTTGTTCAGGGGAAGAACAACAGATTTTTACCTCGTCGGCTCGGGGATTCAATCTTGCAACCTTTCGGTTACTAGTCCAACGCTCTAACCACTAGGCTACCTGCCTCCCCAGTTATGACAGAGGAAGCATGTTAAACTGATGGTGTTTTTACTCCAACAATCAAGGGCCGTATCCACAAATCATCTCAGGAGTGCTGATCTAGGACCAGTAATATTATTCATTATGACGTAAAAGGTAAAGCTGATCCTACTCTGAGATGCTTTGTGGATACGGGCCCAGGGCAACTGTTTACAGTACACATAGTTATCAGTTAATAAGTACTGGTTTCTTGGACACAAGCCAAGTCCCGGACTTTAAAAAACACTTTTAAATGGAGAATCTGTGTCCAGGAAATATTCTCTGTTGTGTAGTGGAAGCATTGTGTTTGAACCAAGCCCTGTCTGAAACACTGACCTCCAGTATCCCTTGTCATCCCCGGCTCCAGCTAACGCTACTCTAAGGGTATCGGCGTCCCCCTCTGCTCAGAGTGTTATCCTCAAGGCCTCCAAACAGGTGAGGCCTCTAATTCTCTTCTCAATGCCGTCTGTAGTAAAAAAAAAACTCCCATTGTTGTATGCTCACATAAACCTCATAGAAAATGTTGGGGGGAAAAGTATGCGCGTACAACAGTGTGTGGGTATTTTTACTCCTTTCATCGTTTGTCAAACTAACAATGGATGATTAAATATCTGACTCTTACAGTTGTGCCAAAACATCTGACCATTTATCAATCTATCTTTCTTCTGCTTTTTCTCCAAAAAGAAGCCATCACTATATGGTGTTTGTTTGTTTTTCTACAGGTGAAGACACCTGGATCAGACTCGACATCGGTCTACGACAACTGGATTCGCTACTTCAACCGTACTAGCCCCGCCTACGGAGTCATCCCCAAGTGAATAGCCTACTTTCTCTTTACATGAAACAGTAGGGTCATGTGACGAGACCTAGAGGACTATTTAAGAAATGGTTAAGATGTCAGTGTAATGATTTTAGGGATTTTAATTGGCTCTTCAGTTAATTAGCAGAGATTTGATTGGTTGATGTTTTTTTTTTATTAGTGTGGGTTTTCTGACTGGTGCAGGAAGTGATTACGCTGCCTTCATCCACTTCCTAGGAATCACCTCCATGGATATCTCCTACACCTATGACAGAGTAAGACATGACACACACACACACACACACACACACACACACACACACACACACACACACACACACACACACACACACACACACACACACACACACACACACACACACACACACACACACACACACACACACACACACACACACACACACACACACACACACACACACACACACGTTGAGAGTCGTTTCACTGTCTTAACGAATGATCAGTTAGTCTTCTAAGTCACATCCCATGATCCATGCTGTTTCCATGCAGACCAAAACCAGAGCCAGAATCTACCCAGCGTACCACACGGCATACGACACCTTTGACTATGCCTCCAAGTTCATCGACCCAGGTGAGCAGGGAGATATGGGCTCCACCATACAGACCAGGGTCCCTAACACCCTACAGACCCAGGTGAGCAGGGAGATATGGGCTCCACCATACAGACCAGGGTCCCTAACACCCTACAGACCCAGGTGAGCAGGGAGATATGGGCTCCACCATACAGACCAGGGTCCCTAACACCCTACAGACCCAGGTGAGCAGGGAGATATGGGCTCCACCATACAGACCAGGGTCCCTAACACCCTACAGACCCAGGTGAGCAGGGAGATATGGGCTCCACCATACAGACCAGGGTCCCTAACACCCTACAGACCCAGGTGAGCAGGGAGATATGGGCTCCACCATACAGACCAGGGTCCCTAACACCCTACAGACCCAGGTGAGCAGGGAGATATGGGCCAGGGGGCTACAGGAGGAACATAAAGACAAACCCACTGCTGTTGGCCTTATGAGTTCAATATCTCTCTCTTTATATATATACTGTATGTCTCTCTATTGTCTTTCTCCTTGGTCTCTCTATCCCTTTCCTGTCAATATCTTTACCCTGATATATATATATAAATCTCCCTCCCTCCCTCCCTCCCTCCCTCCCTCCCTCCCTCCCTCCCTCCCTCCCTCCCTCCCTCCCTCCCTCCCTCCCTCCCTCCCTCCCTCCAGGGTTCACCAGTCACCAGACGGTTGCCAGGACGGCAGGGAACATCCTGATGCGATTGGCTGATAGCCTTCTGTTGCCGTTCAACTGCAGTGACTATGCAGAGACTCTGGAGGGATACCTCAATAAAGCCATGGAGCTGTACACTGATGGACTGGCAGCACACATGATCTCTATAGGTGGGTCACAGTCATTAGAACACACACACACACACACACACACACACACACACACACACACACACACACACACACACACACACACACACACACACACACACACACACACACACACACACACACACACACACACACACACACACACACACACACACACACACACACACACACACACACACAGGGGATAGCGAGGGGGTAGGGGTGAAAAGGTGGATGGAGAGATAGAGGGGTGGATGGAAGGGTAGAGGGGTGGATGGAAGGGTAGAGGGGTGGATGGATAGATGGAGACAGTAGCTGATGCTATGTTTGTGTCCAAACAGCTAACAGCGTTTCCCACATCAGTAACCCCCGGTAGCCACTAGCTGCTGTAACAGAGCGGTTGCTGATAATGTGGCTTTATCGTTTGAACGGTTTAAATCGACAAAATACTATGACCCCATTACTGAACGATAAAGACTCAGGAACACGTAGTGTATGTGTCATCCGTTTCCCTCTATAATACCCACAAGCCTCATTAGAGCAGAGTGGACAAGACCAGGCAGCCAATCAGAGTGGGGGGAAAAGATCATCAGTGATAATGAGGATGTTCTTTTCTGACACATATCAGTCACTTCAAACCATACTTCCTTCAGATTGAAATACTGTCAAAAGTACTGTCAGACTGATTTGTAATACAATTAAAAAAGTTAATATTGTCCGTTGATTAGATCACTTTTTTTTTTACATGGTGGAGTCGCAATAATTTTTTATATATCAAGATGTGGTCGTGGACCAAAAAAGTTTGGGAACCTGTGGTTTAAGTTGTTTAGACAAAACAGACACACAGACACAAACACACACAATCTAAGGGACCAGTCAGCAATATTCTACGGTTGAGAAACACTGTTCTAGAATATTCTGTCCCTGCTCCTATTTCAGAGCCATTACAGACGGCTGTGAGGAATTTCCGCTCTGCAGCCGCCAGACTGGACCAGCTGATCAGAGATTCAGACTTGGCCAACGAGACGTGAGTGGTAGCTCTTAACACATGCACGCATGCATACACATACACACAGACACAGACAGACACAGACACAGACACACACACACACACTCTCTCTCTATACCATTCTAAACCAGTGCTTTGTCCATTATTTAGGCCCCTGAAGGTGCGTAGGATCAATGACCAACTGATGCTCCTGGATAGGGCTTTCCTGGACCCTGTGGCGTTCCCTGATCGATATGGATACAGGTTGGGAAACTATGTTACGATCTATCCCCTAGATGAGAATCCACTTTTTACCATCTAGCATATTTGATGATCGATATGGATTCAGGTTGGGAAACTATGTCCTATCCCCTCGATGAGCATTCACTTTTTACCATCTAGCATATTTTATGTTTTGTGCACCTTTCATTAAATGCTTCATTGAATGCTTAGGCCACTCCCTCTCTCTTCCCTCCTCTGACCATCTAACATCACTCACCATACCTTCTTTCTACCCGTTACTCTCTCTCTCTCTCTCTCTCTCTCTCTCTCTCTCTCTCTCTCTCTCTCTCTCTCTCTCTCTCTCTCTCTCTCTCTCTCTCTCTCTCTCTCTCTCTCTCTCTCTCTCTCTCTCTCTCTCTCTCTCTCTCTCTCTCTCTCTCTCTCTCTCTCTCTCTCTCTCTCTCTCTCTCTCTCTCTCTCTCTCTCTCTCTCTCTCTCTCTCTCTCTCTCTCTCTCTCTCTCTCTCTCTCTCTCTCTCTCTCTCTCTCTCTCTCTCTCTCTCTCTCTCTCTCTCTCTCTCTCTCTCTCTCTCTCTCTCTCTCTCTCTCTCTCTCTCTCTCTCTCTCTTCCAGACATGTGATCTGGGCGTCCAGTAAGGCTGGACAGGCTACCTTCCCAGGACTGGCTGATGCGTATACCAGAGCTACGTCGACTGGACTGGACAGCGACTGGACAGCAGCACACCGTCAGCTGTCCATCCTGATCCAGGCCATACAGGGAGCCGCTCACACACTGGGAGACGCCATTTAGAGAGAACATAGAGATACTGATATATGTTATGATATACAGTATACATATATAATAATAAAGTTTGAATTATATTATATTTCTTTGGAGAAGAGACTGTCTCATGGAATGTCATCCTATGTGCAGTTGGGCATTAGAATTGGAATTAGATAGAATGGAAAATAACCTTCTTATGATGTTAACATCAGCCATTTTGGTCAGGGATTTGGTCAACAATGGTTTGGCAGTGCTGTGATAAGATATTGTGTAAAATAATGAATTTGAAGAATGTATCTTCCCCGTATGTTTGTTAGCTAGCTAGCCAGACAGTTTTAGAGGAATGATTCCATTAATTGTTTCAAATTAACTGCCAATATTCCAACATTCCATTCAAACAATGTAGTCAATCCACAGCCAGACACTGTCTGACATCATGATAGGACTTAGACAAGTTATAAATGCAACAAGTACTCATATTGTATCGTATAATAGTATAAAAACACAAACTTGAGACATTTATGGTCTCTTTACACATATTTTAGAGGCTATCTATAGAGAAAATGTGTATAAAACCTGTATAAACTGTATTTATAATTATATAACAATATTTTAGGTTGACAATTATATTACACCATTTATGGTCAAATGCCTTACTTTTATTTTTCTGCATAAGTAAAATCAGAATTATACTTCGACAGCCATTCGTTCCAATAAGACGGGTTTGGATTTCTCCCTGACGAATATGGCTGCCATTTTTACTCCATTCTGGAACTTTGAGGATTTATCACATAGTCTCCACCTCTAGTAATTTTATAGGATCTTTGGGGTCAGCAACAGATTGCTATAACATAATGATGTGGTTAGCTGATATGTCAAATGTCTATCCAGGCGTTGTAAGATCTGGTATGCGTCGGCAACGGTTGAGCAGATTGTGGTTGGCAACCGGTCTGCTTAGGGAGACTAATGACTATCAAATAATAGCCTAACTTTGTAAAAAGCTCCGTCTACATATATATTTACTGTTTAATAAACAATTAAATAACAATCATAGACCTATATGGCTTAATAGTGTGTGCATTATTTATTTATTTTTAAATCTAGGCTATATAGTCTATGTTATTTTAAATAGACTACCAAGTATTTTCTAAGCAAACACGTCCTATCACGAGTGGTCAGGGGCTTGAGCGCGTTCTCTCATATATGGTTTCCATGACAGCATCATCGGGGTCCTCTATCGTGAGGAAGTGGAAAGCTGGACAGAACTACAGTCATTGTAGCTCAAACAAAATAAAGCATTTTTAGATGAAAGAGTAAAGAAGACATATTTTTTTTCGAAAAGTGTTTTTAATGTTAGCTAGAAACTAACATCAATTGGAAGTTTAGAAGGCATATGGACTCGGACAACGAAAAGCCGCGCAAGAAGAAGAGACGGCCGCACTGGATTGTGCGAGGTCTCGGGCCGAGTTTTACTGCCTGCATGGGTTTCGTAATAAGCGTGCTGTACATCACTTTCCCGTAAGTTTACAAGCTAATATTATACTTATATTAGGTTGTCCCTAAATGTCACATTCAATCAAAACCCATTCCACCTGTAGTTTTCTGTGAGGATGACTTGACAGTTGACTTTATTCCCTGTCCTTGCCAGGTGCGCTTGGTTGGCTACTCATGTTTCAGTGGCCTATCCTGTGGCCTCTGCGATGTTACTAACTGGGACCGTGGTAACTTTCCTGGTGTCAAGTTTCATGGATCCTGGCATTCTCCACCAAGGTAATATTATCATGTTAACAACAGCATTATAATAGTATTATTAAATGTATCTAGATGACATCTCAGGGAGCGTTGATATTCCTTTCAAGAGTTATTAATAAGTAAGCAACTAGGCTACTTCCTATACCAAGTGGTCTGTATCATTATGGCACAGGTGGTACAGATCTGCTCTCTTCATTTGAATCATTTGTTGTTGCAGAGAATTTTCCTGTGCAGCTGAAATGCAAACGTTTAATGCAATCAAGTTTTAAAAAGGCTTTCGAAAGTTTGTAATTCCCACTTTAGAATGTCAGACTTTATTTGCACTTGTAACAACACAGCTTCTGTCCCTCTCCCCAACCTGGGCTTGAACCAGGGACCCTTGGCACACAGTGACAACAGTCACCCTCGAAGCATCATTACCTATCGCTCCATAAAAGCTGCAGCAATGCAGAGCAAGGGAAACAACTACTTCAAGGTCTCAGGGCGAGTGACGCAAGCGATTGAAATGCCACTAGCACGCATCGCTAACTAGCCAGCCATTTCACACCGGTTACACCCTAACAAAAAAATGATCAACGCCTACATGAATGTCCATTAATTACAATCCACATAATAATTCATTTCCTGTTGCTGCAGGATTATTTTCCTGCTGTGAGAAACTGGTCAAATTAAGATGCTACATCTGTATTTGAGCTGCAGAGTTGTTGAGTCAAGTCCTGCTCCAGATTCTCCTTTAAAGTCGCTACATTTTTATCCAGAAGTTACCATGAAGGAGCAATGTTTATAAAGCCTCTCTCTCTCTCTTCTTCCACCTCTCTCCCTCTCTTTCCTCTCTCTCAGGCCCCCCATGGCCAGGCACAGCAGAGGTGGCCTATGTGATAGTGAATGGTCAGAGGTATGATATGGACTGGTGCAGTAGGTGTGAGATCTACCTTCCCCCTGCTGCATGGCACTGCCGTCGCTGCAATGCCTGTGTGGACGTAAGTTGTACTGAAATGAGTGTAGCAAACATATCAGACTGGAACCACAATTCAGGAAAGTGGCATCAAAATGGCTTTCTCTTAATCTACCTCCCCCTGTTCATTATCGTTACCTACCTCCCTCTTCATTATCATTACCTACCTCACCCTGTTAATTATCTACCTTTCTCCCCCTGTTCTTTATATTTATCTACCTACCTCTGCTCATTATCATTATCTACATCCCCCTGTGTATTATCTACCTCCCCCTGTTCATTATCATTATCTGCATCCCCATGTTCATTATCATTATCTACCTCCCCCTGTTAATTATCATTATCTACCTCCCCCTGTTCATTATCATTATCTACCTCCCCCTGTGTATTATCTACCTCCCCCTGTTCATTATCATTATCTACCTACCCCTGTTCATTATCATTATCTACCTACCCCTGTTAATTATCATTATCTACCTCCCCCTGTTCATTATCATTATCTACATCCCCCTGTTCATTATCATTATCTACCTCCCCCTGTTCATTATCATTATCTACCTCCCCCTGTTCATTATCATTATCTACCTACCCCTGTTCATTATCATTATCTACCTCCCCCTGTGTATTATCTACCTCCCCCTGTTCATTATCATTATCTACCTACCCCTGTTCATGATCATTATGTACCTCCCCCTGTTCATTATCATTATCTACCTCCCCCAGTATATTATCTTTATCTCATGTAGTCTCAGGCTTTATGTGCCATCATCAGATCTGTTTGCACATGTTATGTGTGTCTTTTCTCTGTGTGTGTGTGTGTGTGTGTCTGTGTCTGTGTGTGTGCGTTTGTGTTACACAGCGGTTCGACCACCACTGTGAGTGGCTGAATAACTGCGTGGGGAGACGTAACTACCGTGTGTTCCTGCTCTTCCTCCTGCTGCTGACGTCATACCTGCTCCTGGTCCTCTCCTCCTCTCTGTTCTACCTCTTCCTCACCCTCCTCACCCTGCACCAGCCCTTCAGCCTGTCCCACGCCACCACGTATCCACACACACACACACACCTGGGTCACAGTCCTAAAGTGTACGCATACTATTCTCTTTAAACCTTAACATTAACTGACCAGTGTGGTCGTCATGGTTACCAGCCTGGCCTGTGTGCTCTTGGTCTTGGTTATACTCATCAGCAACATCAAGCTGATCTCCAAGGGAGAGCCATCCTCTACTATAGTAAGTCACTACACACACACACACACACACACACACACACACACACACACACACACACACACACACACACACACACTAATTGGAGCATCATTCTGTTGACTGAGGATGTATTATAATCTGGTGGCCCATCTCTCCCTCTCTCAATCTCTCTGTCTATCCCTCTCTTTCTCTCTCCTCTGTAGGAGCCCTACTTTGAGCCTGATGATAAGAACCCGTTTGATCAGGGCTGCTGGAAGAACTGGACCCACGTCCTCTGTTCCCCGACTGGACCCAGGTACATCACTAATACAAACAGGTACATCACTAATACAAACAGGTACATCACTAATACAAACAGGTACATCACTAATACAAACAGGTACATCACTAATACAAACAGGTACATCACTAATACAAACAGGTACATCACTAATACAAACAGGTACATCACTAATACAAACAGGTACATCACTAATACAAACAGGTACATCACTACTACAAACAGGTACATCACTAATACAAACAGGTACATCACTAATACAAACAGGTACATCACTAATACAAACAGGTACATCACTAATACAAACAGGTACATCACTAATACAAACAGGTACATCACTAATACAAACAGGTACATCACTAATACAAACAGGTACATCACTAATACAAACAGGTACATCACTAATACAAACAGGTACATCACTACTACAAACAGGTACATCACTAATACAAACAGGTACATCACTAATACAAACAGGTACATCACTACATCACCAGGTTTCTGGGGGTGAATCCTGCACCAGTAGTGATTACCTGTTGTTGTCCAGGTATCTGGGGGCTGTGAAGCCCAGCAGAAGAGGAGACACTGAGGGGGACTGGAGCAGTCTTCTCCATCAGGAGGACCAGTGTTTGTACCGCTGCAGCTCAGTCCCCTGTTGTAATACTTGTAAACATCACAAGGTGGCGGTAGGCCCAGCCAGCCCAGGCCGTTTCAAGCACAGCACACCGAGTCTAGACAGTCTGAAGGAAGGGAGAGGCTGTCGCTGCTGCTACAGGGAAGTAGTACCAGCCGGCTGTGTGACAACAGACAAACACAGCGACAACAACAAGCCCTCACAGAGCTCTGCTGTGGAGATCCCAGGTGAGGTACAGGTTCAGAACTGGGCAAGTCCTCTAGTGACTGACTGGTTTGGGTTCTTTCATTCAGTTTCTGATTTAGACCTGATAATTATTTTGTGTGCTATGAATGGTGATGGACCTGCTGCTAGGTTACCAGAACATCAACAAAAATGCTGTAAACATCACAACATATTTCCATCATAGAGTGGTATTCCTAGTCCACTTGTAAAACTCTTTATTTGATTCTGAATCATACTCACAGATATGTTGGCTGCTGGTGATGAGGACTTGGACCAGGAACGGGATGGAGTTCTGATCAGAGCAGCAAAGTAGCTTTACATCCTGACCACCAGAGGGAGCTGTGTAGACAACCACAACACCAACACCAGCCCCAGGTCTGGACCACCTCAACACCATAACCAACACCAGCCCCAGGCCTGGACCACCTCAACACCATAACCAACACCAGCCCCAGGCCTGGACCACCTCAACACCATAACCAACACCAGCCCCAGGTCTGGACCACCTCAACACCATAACCAACACCAGCCCCAGGCCAGGACCACCTCAACACCATAACCAACACCAGCCCCAGGCCTGGACCACCTCAACACCATAACCAACACCAGCCCCAGGTCTGGACCACCTCAACACCATAACCTACACCAGCCCCAGGCCTGGACCACCTCAACACCACAACCAACACCAGCCCCAGGCCTGGACCACCTCAACACCATAACCTACACCAGCCCCAGGCCTGGTCCACCTCAACACCACACCATAACCAACACCAGCCCCAGGCCTGGTCCACCTCAACACCATAACCAACACCAACACCAGCCCCAGGCCTGGACCACCTCAACACCATAACCAACACCAGCCCCAGGCCTGGACCACCTCAACACCATAACCTACACCAGCCCCAGGCCTGGACCACCTCAACACCATAACCAACACCAGCCCCAGGTCTGGACCACCTCAACACCATAACCTACACCAGCCCCAGGCCTGGACCACCTCAACACCATAACCAACACCAGCCCCAGGCCTGGACCACCTCAACACCATAACCAACACCAGCCCCAGGCCTGGACCACCTCAACACCATAACCAACACCAGCCACAGGCCTGGACCACCTCAACACCATAACCAACACCAGCCCCAGGCCTGGACCACCTCAACACCATAACCAACACCAGAGGGGGAGGGGCTGAGTGTGAAGAGGGGGAGGGGGCTGAGCACCAAAGAAGTAGGAAATCCTCTGCTGTTTGTAAAAAATAAATGAATATTTTTTTCTCAACAAGGTCCAACTTCGTTTCATCATCACATTCATCATCACATTGATCATGACACGTTATCTTATTTCTTCTGCTCTCTGTGTGTGTTTGAGTGAACATATTCATGGCAGTGTGTCTGTGTTTGTCCAGGTCTTGTGAGGGAGGTAAAACTACGGCTCTTTTTGTACAACACGGTATTCAAACCCCTGGCTAATCTATTCAGACCAAATTCACTTGAAAATCACTTGGTTCTTTCTTTTGAAACCATTCAGCAAAGGAGAGAGACATTTATCTTATTTCCCAGATAAAGTGTCCTCTCTTTTCGAGAGTCATATTTTAAATATTTACATATTTGAAGCAGTGATCTGATATATGATGTGTCTATTTGAATGGGGGAGAAGGCTACTCTGTATCTCAATACAGCTGGACAGAACTCTAGGAACTGCTCTGGTCACTTTCAATACACAGTATCCTCCTCTCCCCTTCCTTCCCCCCTCTCCCTGCTCCCTCCTCCTCTACCCTCTCCTCCCCCCCTTTCCTCGCTCCCTCCTCCTCCCCCACTCCTCGCTCCCTCCTCCTCCCCCACTCCTCGCTCCCTCCTCCTCTCCCTCCTTCCCTCGTCCCCCCAATCCTTTCCTCCCTCCATACTCTCTCCACTTCCTCCTCTCCCCCTCTCTTCTCTCCCTCCCTCCCTCCTCTTCTCCCCCTCTCCCTCCTCCCTTCCATCTCCCTTCTTCCTCCCATCTCCCTCTGTCTCTCTCCCTCCCTTCCATCTCACTCTGTCTCTCTCCCTCCTCCCTTCCATCTCCCTACCTTCCATCTCCCTCTGTCTCTCTCCCTCCTCCCTTCCAGCTCCCTTATCCCTTCCATCTCCCTCCTCCCTTCCATCTCTCTCCTCCCTTCCATCTCCCTCTGTCTCTCTCCCTCCTCCCTTCCATCTCCCTCTGTCTCTCTCCCTCCTCCCTTCCCTCTCCCTCTGTCTCACTCCCTCCCTTCCATCTCCCTCTGTCTCTCTCCTTCCTCCCTTCCATCTCCCTCCTCCCTTCCCTCTCCCTCTGTCTCACTCCCTCCCTTCCATCTCCCTCTGTCTCTCTCCTTCCTCCCTTCCATCTCCCTCCTCCCTTCCCTCTCCCTCTGTCTCACTCCCTCCCTTCCCTCTCCCTCTGTCTCTCTCCTCCCTTCCATCGCCCTCTGTCTCGCTACCTGTTCTCTCCCTACCTCCTGCCTCCCATCCCCCTTCCCATTCCTTATCGGACACCGCATTCACAGTAAACGCTGCATATGTAACATCAATCAGAAATTACCTTCAAATGGCGCATAGCTGACAAAGCGTGATCGGATTGAATCCTTGCCTTAAACTCCAGTTCAGATCTCCTCTATAATACATGAGAGTGTGGGACCCTCAGGGCAGTGTTGAGGTGAATTACAGTGTGTTTTAGAGGGACCCCCAGGGCAGTATTGAGGTGAATTACAGTGTGTTTTAGAGGGACCCCCAGGGCAGTATTGAGGTGAATTACAGTGTGTTTTAGAGGGGACCCTCAGGGCAGTGTTGAGGTGAATTACAGTGTGTTTTAGAGGGGACCCTCAGGGCAGTGTTGAGGTGAATTACAGTGTGTTGTAGAGGGACACTTAGGGCAGTGTTGAGGTGAATTACAGTGTGTTGTAGAGGGACCCTCAGGGCAGTATTGAGGTGAATTACAGTGTGTTTTAGAGGGGACCCTCAGGGCAGTATTGAGGTGAATTACAGTGTGTTTTAGAGGGGACCCTCAGGGCAGTGTTGAGGTGAATTACAGTGTGTTGTAGAGGGACCCTCAGGGCAGTATTGAGGTGAATTACAGTGTGTTTTAGAGGGACCCTCAGGGCAGTATTGAGGTGAATTACAGTGTGTTTTAGAGGGACCCTCAGGGCAGTATTGAGGTGAATTACAGTGTGTTTTAGAGGGACCCTCAGGGCAGTATTGAGGTGAATTACAGTGTGTTTTAGAGGTACCCTCAGGGTAGTGTTGAGGTGAATTACAGTGTGTTTTAGAGGGACCCTCAGGGCAGTATTGAGGTGAATTACAGTGTGTTTTAGAGGGACCCTCAGGGCAGTGTTGAGGTGAATTACAGTGTGTTTTAGAGGGACCCTCAGGGCAGTGTTGAGGTGAATTACAGTGTGTTTTAGAGGGACCCTCAGGGCAGTATTGAGGTGAATTACAGTGTGTTTTAGAGGGACCCTCAGGGCAGTGTTGAGGTGAATTACAGTGTGTTTTAGAGGGACCCTCAGGGCAGTATTGAGGTAAATTACAGTGTGTTTTAGAGGGACCCTCAGGGCAGTATTGAGGTGAATTACAGTGTGTTTTAGAGGGACCCTCAGGGCAGTGTTGAGGTGAATTACAGTGTGTTTTAGAGGGGACCCTCAGGGCAGTATTGAGGTGAATTACAGTGTGTTTTAGAGGGGACCCTCAGGGCAGTATTGAGGTGAATTACAGTGTGTTTTAGAGGGACCCTCAGGGCAGTGTGGAGGTGAATTACAGTGTGTTTTAGAGGGGACCCTCAGGGCAGTGTGGAGGTGAATTACAGTGTGTTTTAGAGGGACACTTAGGGCAATGTTGAGGTGAATTACAGTGTGTTGTAGAGGGACACTTAGGGCAATGTTGAGGTGAATTACAGTGTGTTTTAGAGGGGACCCTCAGGGCAGTGTGGAGGTGAATTACAGTGTGTTTCTTCCCACCACTAGAGGGCAGTATGTGTGACTCTGGATGGACAGTGGACTGGATACTACAGTATCTGAACCCATGAGTCTCAGATTTCTTTGACAATCCTAAATTGTGAAACTGTCGTCAGGTGAAAACCTGGTCAAACAGAGATAAAGGTATTAAGATACAATATCAATACACAACATAACATGACAGCATAAAAAAATCAAGACAGGTTTTACTCGCCAGTCGCTGAGTTTAATTTGAAATATTTTCCATATTAAATACCCCCACCCTCCCATCCCACCCCTATTTCCTCCCTCCCGTCCCTCCCATCACTTCTTCCCTCCCTCACTCCAATGCCATCTCCACAGAGAAAGTCTGTGTCCCAAAAGCCCCCTTATTCCCTATGTAGTGCACTACTTGTGACCAGGACCCATAGGGCTCTATATAGGACCCATAGACCTCTGGTCACAAGTAGTGCACTATATAGGGATTAGGGGACGTTTTGGGATGCAGACAGCTGTCTGGATGAAAACACACTCTCTATTTATGCAGCATATTGCTATTTAAGACATTTGAAAAAACAAATTAAATACTACAGTTTTGTTTCCTGCTCCCATTTCGGACTGTTTTGAACAGAAAATAAACGAAAACACAGTGTCCCTCCGCCAGTCTACATAAAAAGGGGCCCACCTACACCATGGTATGTTCCTCTTACCCTTGCATCCTACCTACACAGTGGTCCGTACCATGATGCTTGAAATGGGGGAGGGCTCACTGGATCATCTGTAGGCTTCAATCAAAAACAGTACAGTTAAGTCCTGAGTGTAGCCAATTGTTTTGGCGTTTTGCAGGATGTGTCAAACATCTGACGTCCAATATTTATTCTTCAATTGATTGAATTCAGTCGTTGTTTCACTAGTGTTCCTCATCTCATCTCTTCTCCAGTTGAATGGTTTAATAAAGTTTGTTTTGTGCCCCCCCCCCCCCCCCCTTACTGGGATGTGCTTGTTTAAGGCTCTCCAGTCCTCTTCTTACAAAGTGTGCGTCATTAGCGACTTCCCGGCTTTCTATTGACTGGCTGGTTGCGGTGGCAGAGTTGTCATTGGTCCACCATTGGAGAGGGGGGCGGGTGCAGGCAGAGTAAACGACTGTTTGTGTGTGAAACAAACGGCTCGAGAGGAAAACTGTTTTTTAGGTTAGTCACAAGGCATGTTAACACTCAACTCTAGATGAGTTTCACCACCAAGTGTTCATGTGTACTGTGAGTTGTGTATACATGTGAGGCTACTTTGCCTGTGTGCATGTATTGATCGATGCTTGTCTGTGCATTTTGTGTGGGAAATGTGTGTTTCTGTGTATGTATATACACTGACTGTACAAAACATTAAGTACACCTGCTCTTTCCATGACCAGGTGAATCCAAAATGAAAGTTTTGGTCCCAAATTGATGTCACTTGTTACATCCACTTCAAAACAGTGTAGATGAAGGGGAGGAGACAGGTTAAAGATGGATTTTTAAGCCTTGAGACATGGATTGTGTATGTGTGCCATTCAGAGCAAGACAAAATGTTTAAGTGCCTTTGAACAGGGTGTGGTAGTAGGTGCCAGGCGCACCGGTTTGTGTCAAGAACTGCAACACTGCTGGGTTTTTCACACTCAACAGTTGTGTATCAAGAATGGTCCACCACACAAAGGACATCCAGCCAACTTGACACAACTGCGAGAAGCATTGGAGTCAACATGATCCAGCATCCCTGTGGAACGCTTTCACCACCTTGTAGAGTCCATGTCCTGATGAATTGAGGCTGTTCTGAGGGCAAAAGGGGGAGTGCATCTCAATATTAGGAAGGTGTCCTTAATGTTTTGTATACTCAGTATATATATGTGTGTTTGAATTAATAATCTTTTCAAGTTTTCTTGTCCATGTCTGTCTGTTTATCTCTCTGTGCCCAGTTCCAGGAATGGGCTGCATTGGTGATGGGGTCAGGGGTCGCGGGTTCATCATAGGCTCACACGCGGGGGGAGTATTTTGGGTTTTTTGGCACCTCTGTGAAAGATTTGAGCTCGTAAGGGATCCCCGTGTCCACCTCGATGGACTTGCGGGAGAATAGCAGCCGGATATCGTTGTGCAAGTAGATCTTCCCAGATTTAGAGCTCTGGAACCTAGGAGATTCAAAACAAAGCAGAACCATCACCGTTAATACATTGTGTGTAAAGCTACTAAGCTAAGCTCCATCAAACGAGGCGTCTCTGGCACAATGACTGATCAGCAAACAACCTGAAAGACAAAGTAAATGCCTTTGATTACATTTCTAAACATTCAGCATGGTTCTGAAATGCTATACAGTTTGTCTTCGCTTTCAACAAAGAAACAAATAAATAAATAAACAGGTGTGTGCATGGATGGATGGAGGGAAGGATGGAGAGAGGGATGATGGGTGGGTGGGTGGAGGGATGGATGAGTGGAGGGAGGGATGGATGAGTGGATGGATGATGGATGGATGGAGGGATGATGGGTGGGTGGGTGGAGGGATGGATGAGTGGAGGGAGGGATGGATGAGTGGATGGATGATGGATGGATGGAGGGAGGGAGGGAGGGAGGGAGGGAGGGAGGGAGGGATGAGTGGATGGATGAATGGAGGGAGGGATGTTTATTCCAAACAATAAGTGCATCCTATCCCAAGCGTACTGTACATGCCATACAAACCATCCAGAAAAATACAATGTCCACACCAAACTCCACTTTAAAATCAACCAACCAATGACCAGACAGACGTACCTGAGGTGTATCAGGTAGCAGAGAATCTTCCTCCTCTCTGTGGGTGTGGCCCTGGGCTCTGGAGGCCCATCCCCCTTCGCCTCTGGCCCCGCCTCCTCAACGGGAACCAGGAAGATGCGGTGACGCAGGAAGGTCATGTGATTGACGGGCATGTCCCCAAAGTTATAGGTCACGAGGAACATCTTCACCACAGTTTTATTGGGGTTGAATAAGGTCTGATGGAGAGAATATGGAGATATTGAATATGATACCTGTTTATAAGACTTGTTGGGAGAACATGGACTCATTCATGAAAAACACTCTAAACAAGGTCAAGCATTTGAATAAGGTCTGAGAAGGGAACATGGAGATGTTAGCCATTGTTGTGCCCATTGTGCTAGATCCATGCAAGCCAGTGCATACTAGGGCCAATTACGTTGGAAAACAAAGAGGCTCAAGAAGAGATTACAAAGTATAGAGAAGAGAGAAAAAGGAGAGAAAAGGAGTGAGAGTAACAGAGAGAGAGAGAGGGAGAGAGGGAGGGAGAGAGACTGGGAGAGAAAGAGAGACAGAGAGAGAAAGAGAGAGACAGAGAGGGAGAGAGAGAGAGATGGAGAGAGATGGAGAGAGACAGAGAGAGTGACAGAGACAGACAGACAGAGAGACAGAGAGAGAAAGAGAGATGGATAGAGACAGAGGGAGAGAGACAGAGAGAAAGAGAGCTAGAGAGATGGAGAGAGAGACAGAGACAGACATACAGAGACATGGAGAGAGACAGAGAGATGGAGAGACAGACAGACAGAGACAGACAGACAGAGAGAGACAGAGACAGACAGAAAGAGAGAGAGATAGAGAGACATGGAGAGAGACAGAAAGATGGAGAGAGAGAGAGACAGACAGAGAGAGACAGACAGACAGAGAGAGACAGAGACAGACAGAAAGAGATAGAGAGACATGGAGAGAGACAGAGAGATGGAGAGAGAGAGAGACAGACAGAGAGAGACAGACAGACAGAGAGAGACAGAGACAGAAAGAGAGAGAGATAGAGAAACATGGAGAGAGACAGAGAAATGGAGAGAGACAGAGACAGAGAAAGAGAGGACCATGAGACTCACCACTTGGATGGTCCCTGCTTTGGGTACGCTGTATCCCTTCTTTCCTAAAGGCTCCAAGGAGATAACCCCCTACAACAGAGAGATGAGCCGTCTTCACGTCGAGAAGTGGGAGAGCATTCAACAGTGTGCAGGTGTCTATTCTTCTTGCGTGACTTTACTTTTGAAATTATTTCAAGCTAGAATCTCTAATTGAAACAATAACAAAGCGTGACCCCGCCCCTGTTTTCGCTAAAAAGCTAAGGGAAGGGGCTGGAGAAATGTAATCACTCAAATTAATAGACAGAGCTATGGATGCAAGGACTGACCATACATGATAAACACATGATAGTTTTAACCATGTTTTGAAGCTACACACATTTACAGGTACATTGTTTACATTCATTGGAGTTAAACAAGCTTATATGTTGGGTTCTGATGGGGTACGGCAATATGCTGGGTTCTGATGAGGTACGACGATATGTTGGGTTCTGATGGGGTACGACAATATGTTGGGTTCTGATGGGGTACGACAATATGTTGGGTTCTGATGGGGTACGACAATATGTTGGGTTCTGATGGGGTACGACAATATGTTGGGTTCTGATGAGGTACGACAATATGTTGGGTTCTGATGGGGTACGACAATATGTTGGGTTCTGATGGGGTACGACAATATGTTGGGTTCTGATGGGGTACGACAATATGTTGGGTTCTGATGAGGTACGACAATATGTTGGGTTCTGATGAGGTACGACAATATGTTGGGTTCTGATGGGGTACGACAATATGTTGGGTTCTGATGAGGTACAACGATATGTTGGGTTCTGATGAGGTACGACAATATGTTGGGTTCTGATGGGGTACAACGATATGTTGGGTTCTGATGAGGTACGACAATATGTTGGGTTCTGATGAGGTACGACAATATGTTGAGTTCTGATGGGGTACGACGATATGTTGGGTTCTGATGGGGTACGACAATATGTTGGGTTCTGATGGGGTACGACAATATGTTGGGTTCTGATGAGGTACGACAATATGTTGGGTTCTGATGGGGTACGACAATATGTTGGGTTCTGATGGGGTACGACAATATGTTGGGTTCTGATGGGGTACGACAATATGTTGGGTTCTGATGGGGTACGACAATATGTTGGGTTCTGATGGGGTACGACAATATGCTGGGTTCTGATGGGGTACGACAATATGTTGGGTTCTGATGGGGTACGACAATATGTTGGGTTCTGATGAGGTACGACGATATGTTGGGTTCTGATGAGGTACAACAATATGTTGGGTTCTGATGGGGTACAACAATATGTTGGGTTCTGATGAGGTACGACAATATGTTGGGTTCTGATGAGGTACGACAATATGCTGGGTTCTGATGAGGTACGACAATATGCTGGGTTCTGATGGGGTACGACAATATGTTGGGTTCTGATGGGGTACGACAATATGTTGGGTTCTGATGAGGTACGACAATATGTTGGGTTCTGATGGGGTACGACAATATGTTGGGTTCTGATGAGGTACGACAATATGTTGGGTTCTGATGGGGTACGACAATATGTTGGGTTCTGATGAGGTACGACAATATGTTGGGTTCTGATGGGGTACGACAATATGTTGGGTTCTGATGGGGTACGACGACTGAACTGAAGCCCATGAGGCATTTACAGGTTATAGTCTTCAAGAATCAATGTATATCATTTATTTATATGCCTAAAAATGGATGCATAGTTCCACAGTGGCGTGGCCATCGACATTAGGGGGTTAACATAATTTCTCTCTCACACACACACACACACACACACACACACACACACACACACACACACACACACACACACACACACACACACACACACACACACACACACACACACACACACACACACACACACACACACACACACACACACACACTAACCAGGAAGGGCGAGGGTGCGCTGTGCTCTGAGATGTCGTAGTAAGTGACGTGTACAGGCAGAGTGGCGTGTTGAGGGCAGTAGGATCCGCTGGCACCGATCTCTGCTGTGAAGCCCTCGATACGACCCGACGGAGAGAAACGACCCTTCAGGATCGACTCCTGGAGAAGAAACAACAAGGAAGAGTGAGGAAGACCCACTACAGAGCACAGCTACTTCTATGGCCACGAGGAAGACCCACTACAGAGCACAGCTACTTCTATGGCCACGAGGAAGACCCACTACAGAACACAGCTACTTCTATGGCCACGAGGAAGACCCACTACAGAGCACAGCTACTTCTATGGCCACGAGGAAGACCCACTACAGAGCACAGCTACTTCTATGGCCACGAGGAAGACCCACTACAGAGCACAGCTACTTCTATGGCCACGAGGAAGACCCACTACAGAGCACAGCTACTTCTATGGCCACGAGGAAGACCCACTACAGAACACAGCTACTTCTATGGCCACGAGGAAGACCCACTACAGAGCACAGCTACTTCTATGGCCACGAGGAAGACCCACTACAGAGCACAGCTACTTCTATGGCCACAAGGAAGACCCACTACAGAGCACAGCTACTTCTATGGCCACGATGAAGACCCACTACAGAGCACAGCTACTTCTATGGCCACGATGAAGACCCACTACAGAGCACAGCTACTTCTATGGCCACGAGGAAGACCCACTACAGAACACAGCTACTTCTATGGCCACGAGGAAGACCCACTACAAAGCAGAGCTACTTCTATGGCCACGAGGAAGACCCACTACAGAGCACAGCTACTTCTATGGCCATGAGGAAGACCCACTACAAAGCAGAGCTACTTCTATGGCCACGAGGAAGACCCACTACAGAGCACAGCTACTTCTATGGCCACGAGGAAGACCCACTACAAAGCAGAGCTACTTCTATGGCCACGAGGAAGACCCACTACAGAGCACAGCTACTTCTATGGCCACGCGGAAGACCCACTACAAAGCAGAGCTACTTCTATGGCCACGAGGAAGACCCACTACAAAGCAGAGCTACTTCTATGGCCACGAGGAAGACCCACTACAGAGCACAGCTACTTCTATGGCCATGAGGAAGATCCACTACAAAGCAGAGCTACTTCTATGGCCATGAGGAAGACCCACTACAAAGCAGAGCTACTTCTATGGCCACGAGGAAGACCCACTACAGAGCACAGCTACTTCTATGGCCACGAGGAAGACCCACTACAAAGCAGAGCTACTTCTATGGCCACGAGGAAGACCCACTACAAAGCAGAGCTACTTCTATGGCCACGAGGAAGACCCACTACAAAGCAGAGCTACTTCTATGGCCACGAGGAAGACCCACTACAAAGCAGAGCTACTTCTATGGCCACGAGGAAGACCCACTACAAAGCAGAGCTACTTCTATGGCCACGAGGAAGACCCACTACAAAGCAGAGCTACTTCTATGGCCACGAGGAAGACCCACTACAAAGCAGAGCTACTTCTATGGCCACGAGGAAGACCCACTACAAAGCAGAGCTACTTCTATGGCCACGAGGAAGACCCACTACAAAGCAGAGTTACTTCTAAGGCCACGAGGAAGACCCACTACAGAGCACAGCTACTTCTATGGCCACGAGGAAGACCCACTACAGAGCACAGCTACTTCTATGGCCACGAGGAAGATCCACTACAGAGCACAGCTACTTCTATGGCCACGAGGAAGACTCACTACAGAGCACAGCTACTTCTATGGCCACGAGGAAGACCCACTACAGAGCACAGCTACTTCTATGGCCACGAGGAAGACCCACTACAGAGCACAGCTACTTCTATGGCCACGAGGAAGACCCACTACAGACCACAGCTACTTCTATGGCCACGAGGAAGACCCACTACAGAGCACAGCTACTTCTATGGCCACGAGGAATGTTGTAAATCTCTCTAGATATTTGGTAGAAACTCAAGTTCTGACAAAATACCATCATAAATTCAGTTACACATGTAGTTGTGTGTGTGTGTGTGTGTCATACCTCAAAGTTACCCAGTAGTGAACGGCTGATGGAAGAAGAGGGCCAGCCTGACCGAGCAGTGCGACCCAAGGTGTCTGTACGCCGCCCACTACATAGCTGTCGACTGCACACACACATATTTGTATTTTATCTTAAGAACATAAGTTAGCCATGCTAATTAAAGATGATGTTCTTGAAATGATGACTGCACATGGATCAACTAAAAAGGTAGAAAGGGAACATACCTTTTCAGGCGCATCCCACTTTTCAGCCTCCTGCTGGCTCCTCTGCATTCTGATAAACTCTGAAGGAGGACAAGAACAAGAGACAGCAGAACAGAACAAAAGACAGAAGGACAAGAACAAGAGACAGAAGAACAGAACAAGAGACAGAAGGACAAAACAAGAGACAGAAGGACAAAACAAGAGACAGAACAAGAGACAGGTGGACAGAACAAGAGACAGAATGACAATAACAAGAGACAGATGGACAGAACAAGAGACAGAACAAGAGACAGGTGGACAGAACAAGAGACAGATGGACAGAACAAGAGACAGAAGGACAGAACAAGAGACAGATGGACAGAACAAGAGACAGAATGACAATAACAAGAGACAGATGGACAGAACAAGAGACAGAACAAGAGACAGGTGGACAGAACAAGAGACAGATGGACAGAACAAGAGACAGGTGGACAGAACAAGAGACAGGTGGACAGAACAAGAGACAGAAGGACAGAACAAGAGACAGATGGACAGAACAAGAGACAGAAGGACAGAACAAGAGACAGGTGGACAGAACAAGAGACAGATGGACAGAACAAGAGACAGGTGGACAGAACAAGAGACAGAAGGACAGAACAAGAGACAGATGGACAGAACAAGAGACAGAAGAACAGAACAAGAGACAGAAGGACAGAACAAGAGACAGAAGGACAGAACAAGAGACAGAAGGACAGAACAAGAGACAGAAGGACAGAACAAGAGTCAGAAGGACAGAACAAGAGACAGAAGAACAGAACAAGAGACAGAAGAACAGAACAAGAGACAGAAGGACAGAACAAGAGACAGAAGGACAGAACAAGAGACAGAAGGACAGAACAAGAGACAGAAGGACAGAACAAGAGTCAGAAGGACAGACCAAGAGACAGAAGGACAGAACAAGAGACAGAAGGACAGAACAAGAGACAGAAGGACAGAACAAGAGACAGAAGGACAGAACAAAAGACAGAAGGACAGAACAAGAGACAGAAGGACAGAACAAGAGACAGAAGGACAGAACAATGAGACAGATGGACAGAACAAGAGACAGAAGGACAGAACAATGAGACAGATGGACAGAATGCAAGAAAGAAAGGAAGAGAGAGAGAGAAAAATAAAGAAAACAGGAAGGAGAATACATGGATTAGCACAATCCAGCTCCGATTAAAAACATTGATATTACTGTCATGCTCAAACTGTCATGATAATCATGATCTACCAAACAGATGTGTACCAAACTCACTAAAAGTGGCAGTAATAAAGCCTCCCTTGAAAAAGCCAAACCTTGACCCGGAAAATGTAAATTCGGCCTATATCGAACCTCCCATTCCCATCAAACATTTTAGAAAAAGCTGTAGCGCAGCAACTCACTGCCTTCCTGAAGACATATAATGTATACGAAACGCTTCAGTCTGGTTTTAGACCCCATCATAGCACTGAGACTGCACTCGTGAAGGTGGTAAATGACCTTTTAAAGGCGTCAGACCGAGGCTCTGCATCTGTCCTCGAGCTCCTAGACCTTAGTGCTGCTTTTGATACCATCGATCACCACATTCTTTTGGAGAGATTAGAAACCCTGAAGTACCTCGGCGTTACTCTGGACCCTGATCTCTCTTTTGACGAACATATCAAGAATATTTCAAGGACAGCTTTTTTCCCATCTTCGTAACATTGTAAATCAGTAAGTTTTTGTCCAGAAATTATGCAGAAAAGCTAATCCATGCTTTCGTTATTTCTAGATTAGACTACTGCAATGCTCTACTTTCCGGCTACCTGGATAAAGAACTTAATAAACTTCAGTTAGTGCTAAACACGGCTGCTAGAATCCTGACTAGAACCAAACAATGTGATCATATTACTCCAGTGCTAGCCTCTCTACACTGGCTTCCTGTTAAGGCTAGGGCTGATTTCAAGGTTTTACTGCTAAGCTACAAAGAATTACAGGACTTGCTCCTACCTATCTCTCTGATTTTGTCCTGCCGTACTTACCTACACGTACGCTACGGTCACAAGACGCAGGCCTCCTTATTGTCTCTAGAATTTCTAAGTAAACAGCTGGAGGCAGGGCTTTCTCCTATAGAGCTCAATTTTTATTGAATGGTCTGCTTAACCATGTGAGAGACGTAGACTCGGTCTCGACCTTTAAGTCTTTACTGAAGACTCATCTCTTCAGTAGGTCCTATGATTGAGTGTAGTCTGGCCCAGGGGTGCGAAGGTGAACGGCAAGGCACTGGAGCGACGAACTGCTTTGCTGTCTCTGCCTGGCCGGCTCCCCTTTCTCTACTGGGCTTCTCTGCATCTGACCCTATTACGGGGCTGAGTCACTGGCTTACTGGTGTTCTTCCATGCCGTCCCTAGGAGGGGTGCGTCACTTGAGTGGGTTGAGTCACTGACATGATCTTCCTGTCCGGTTTTGCTCCCCCTCGGGCAAGTGCGGTGGAGGAGATCTTCGTGGGCTATACTCAGCCTTGTCTCAGGGTAGTAAGTTGGTGGTCTGTTGATATCCCTCTAGTGGTGTGCGGGCTGTGCCTTGGCAAAGTGGGTGGGGTTATATCCTGCCTGGTTGGCCCTGTCCGGGGGTATCGTCAGACGCAGCCACAGTGTCCCCTGTCCCACCCCTGTCTCAGTCTCCAGTAGCTATGCTGCAATCGTCTATGTGCCGGGGGGCGAGGGTCAGTCTGTTATATCTGGTGTAATTCTCCTGTCTTATCTGGTGTCCTGTGTGAATTTATGTATGCTCCCTCTAATTCTCTCTCCCTCCCCTCCCGGAGGACCTGAGCTGCCTGCGGCTAGGGAACCCGGACCTGTTCACCGGACGTGCTACCTTGTACCGGACCTCCTGTTTCGATCCTCTCTCTTCCTCTCTCTACCGCACCTGCTGTCTTGACCTCTGAATGCTCGGCTATGAAAAGCCAACTGACATTTACTCCTGAGGTACTGACCTGTTGCACCCTCTACAACCACTGTGATTATTATTATTTGACCCTGCTGGTCATCTATGAACATTGGAACATCTTGAAGAACAATCTGGCCTTAAATGGCCGTGTACTCTTATAATCTCTACCCGGCACAGCCAGAAGAGGAATATATATTTCCATTTCCACACAAATACATACATAGTTCATAGTGCATTACACATGCAATAAACACAATAACGAATGCAGTTGAGTAATGAAGGTACATACCTGCCTGTGTATCAATATGTGTGTACGCTGTGTGTGTGAATGTCTGTACGTAGTCACTACTTACCGGGCAGAGAGTCCAGGATGCTGCTTCAGACACAAACACATTCCCCATGTCCAAACTACCGCTCGTACTAAGGGTTACCCAGTCCTGGCTGCCCACATCCTTTGGCGCTAATTCTTCCCAGGCTAACCCCTCTGTAGCTAGCATCTCACTACCTAACAATTGACTAGCTATTCCCTCTCTAACTAGGTCCTCTCTAGCTACCCCCTTTCTAACTAGCTCCTCTCTAACTAGCTCCTCTCTAGCCAGGTCCTCTCTAGCCAGGTCCTCTCTAGCCAGGTCCTCTCAAGCCAGGTCCTCTCAAGCCAGGTCCTCTCAAGCCAGGTCCTCTCTAGCCAGGTCCTCTCTAGCCAGGTCCTCTCAAGCCAGTTCCTCTCTAGCCAGGTCCTCTCAAGCCAGGTCCTCTCTAGCCAGGTCCTCTCTAGCCAGGTCCTCTCTAGCTAGTTCCTCTCTAGCCAGGTCCTCTCTAGCCAGGTCCTCTCTAGCCAGGTCCTCTCTAGCTAGTTCCTCTCTAGCCAGGTCCTCTCAAGCCAGGTCCTCTCAAGCCAGGTCCTCTCTACTGTAGCTGTCCCCTCCACTGGGGCTATATCAGCCTGGTCTATCCTCACACTCACTGTGGACATGTTATACTCACTACCTACCTACCTCTCGCTCTCTGTCTATCCTCACTGTGGACATGTGTCTCTCTCTCTCTCTGTCTCTCTCTCCATGTTATACTCCCTACCTACCTCTCTCCTTCACTTTTCACTTCCCCTTTCACCTCCCTGTATCTCTCCCTCTAGTCTCTCCCCCCTTTGTCACTCACACGGCAACACCCCCCCCCATCATCTACCTAGCCTGTGTCCCAAATGGCACCCTATTCCCTATGTAGTGCACCAATTTTGACCAGAGCACCACGGTCAAAAGTGCCCTATTCAAAAGTAGTGCACTAAAATAGGAAAAGTGTTTCTGGAAGCCAGTGGTTCGGTATCTAAACGGGGGAGCCAGAAAGACCTGTGTGGTTTTGTAGGGAGGTGGGGGGGGGTTGTATTGGGGCGACAGCGACACAGGCAGGCAGATCATGTAGTGTAGGGAGAACAATGGAGGCCACCTCAATAGACTTGATTCTGGAGCCACTCGGCTGGTTCCAGCACCATACGTGGTGTGTTCATAATGACCAGCCTGGGAATCCATCGCGCTCTTCCTCTCTCTTCTTCTCTCCCTTTCCTCTTTCTTTTCCTCTTTCACTCTCATCATGTTTCATTCTCTTGGGCCATCTAACTCAGTCTTTCATTCTCACCACCCCCCCTGTCTGTTTTACTGGAACAGCTCTCCCCCTCTTTCCCTCTAACCCGCTGTCTGTTCATCCTCTTATTAAATGTCAGACAATGACAAGCCTGAAAGCTGTGTGTGTGTGTGTGTGTGTGTGCGCGCTCGGGTTGAACATTTTCCTGGTATTTTACAAATGTTCCATCCCGAGAATAAATCACTTTTCTCCCGGGTAACCCGGTTTTCCCCTCCAAAACCGGAAGTGTCATTCAAAGGCATTATAAATATGTCTGGATTTGATTAGAGCTTAGATCTAGCCTGATGAGTCGAGCCCTATATTAATGACATTTAATTTTAATTTTATTTCACCTTTATTTAACCAGGTAGCCCAGTTGAGAACAAGTTCTCATTTACAACTGCGACCGTGCCAAGATAAAGCAAAGCAGTGCGACAAAAACAACACAGAGTTACACATAAACAAACATACAGTCAATAACACAATATAAAAATCTATATACAGTGTGTGCAAATGTAGTAAGATTAGGGAGGTAAGGCAATAAATAGGCCATAGTGGCAAAATAATGACAATTTAGTATTAACACTGGAGTGATAGATGTTGCGATGATGATGTGCAAGTAGAGATACTTGGGTGCAAAAGAGGAAAAATAAATAACAATATGGGGATGAGGTAGTTGGGTGGGCTATTTACAGATGGGCTGTGTACAGGTGCAGTGATCAGTAAGCTGCTCTGACAGCTGATGCTTAAAGTTAGTTTGGGAGATATAAGTCTCCAGCTTCAGTGATTTTTGAAATTTGTCCCAGTCATTGGCAGCAGAGAACTGGAAGGAAAGGCGGCCAAAGGAGGAGTTGGCTTTGGGGATGACCAGTGAAATATACCTGCTGGAGCGTGTGCTACAGGTGGGTGTTGCTATAGTGACCAGTGAGCTGAGATAAGGCGGGGCTTAACCTGGCAAAGACTTATAGATGACCTGGAGCCAGCGGGTTTGGCCACGAATCTGTCCCCACCCTGAGCGTTGAGGATTCATCATGCAGAGGCCGTAGAGAAGACAGATTTAGACATTGCATATTATTTAACAGTTCCATTTCACGCCATCTTGTTTATAAATAATGTATTATAATTTACTGGTTTCTCTCAGTTATTTATCCCGGGAAAAGGGAGTGGTTTTGGGCAGTAAATCACAGTAAATCTCGGTAACCGGGTTCCAACCATTCAACTCTCGTGTGTGTGTGTGTGTGCCTTTGTGTGTGTATATTACGTGCCTGTGTCAGAGGAGGCTGGTGGGAGGAGCTATAGGAAAACTGTCTCATTGTATTGGCTGGATAGAATAAATGGAACAGAGTCAAGCATGTGGTTTGATCCCGTTCGATTTATTCCATAACAGCCAATGAGCCTGTGCCCCTATAGCTCCTCCCACCAGCCTCCTCTGGTGTTTATATGTGCCTGCTTGTGCTAGTCTGTGCTCCTCACCTTGGTGTGGTCCGGGCCCTGTGCGTTGGGCAGCAGATGATTCCAGAAGGGGGCAGCCTTGGCATCGGTGCCCCTGCAGGAGGCCAGCCCTAACCCCGGGGCCAGCAGGGCCAGACGGCTCCTCTTAGAGGTGGAGGGGCCCTCGTCCTCCGAACACGACTCTCCCGTGTCGCTGGATGATAGCAGTTTCTTCTTGGCCGGGCAGGGACCCGAAGAGATCCCACGGAGGCTGCTGGTGCTGGGGGTCTTCTCCACGGAGCTCAGGCCGCTGGTGCTGGGGGTCTTCTCCACGGAGCTCAGGCCACTGGTGCTGGGGGTCTTCTCCACGGAGCTCAGGCCACTGGTGCTGGGGGTCTTCTCCACGGAGCTCAGGCCACTGGTGCTGGGGGTCTTCTCCCCGGAGCTCAGGCCGTTGGTGGAGTTGAAGGCGGTGGCACTGGGATGGGGCGGTGAGGACTCCAGCTTGGCCCCCCACTCCCTACCCTCCCCTGGCTCCTGGGGGTCTGTGGTGGGAGGGAAGCGGTGAGAGAGGGAGCCTGGAGGTCCTCCAGGAGGACTAAGGGTGTCGAATGCCCCAAGGGCCCCACGGGGGCCGTCAGTGCAGCAGTTGGGCTGATGCTGTCCCAATGAGGAGCCACTACTGCAGCCCTCCCCAGACCCTCCAGGATTGCCCAAGGAGCAGGCTGGCGCGTCGCCCCCAGGACGAGGCTCTGTGCTGGGTAAGGGGCTGTGGGGCTCGACCATGGGGGATGGTTTGGGCGAAAGCGGGGCCCATAGGTCCGGGACGGGCCTGTCGTGATTGTGCTGGGCAGGGCGTCTGGCGGGGGTGTGGCCCGGAGAGAGGGGGGCAGGTGGGGGGGATCTAGGCGACAGGCCCCCATCTGATTCTCTGTGATCCACCATGATGCAGGAGGATACAGGCCCCTTCCCTACCCCTAACCCCATTCCAACCCCCATTCCGATATCCACCCCTACCCCAGGTCCTGACCCTGACAGCACCCCTCCATCCCTTTCCCTGTCTACGTCCCCAGCCAGGTGGGGCCATTTGTGGGTTAGATGGGACTCCTCTTGACCCCCACCCTGTCCCCTCTTGACCCCCACCCTGTCAGTCCGCTGGACCTGACCCGGCTGGAACTGCCCCGGCTGGGCCTCACTGGTTTTGGGGAGCTCGGAGGCTGAGAACCCCCCCAGCTGGGAGAAGATGGAGAGCTGGTAGACCTTCTGGAGACGCAGCTGCTCATGACCAAAGGGCTTGGGAACCACCACCCCTGGTCGCATCACCTCAAGGTCGGGGACCTGTGAGGGGGCCGCGGGAGGAGGCACGTCCCCATCCTGGGATGGAAGCTCCACAGGAGCCAGCTCCTCCTTGCTGCCGCGTGTCAGTTCTACGTGAATGTGCCTCATGGCTGCTTGGGTTCAGAGGTCAGAGGTCAGAGCCTTAAAGTGTCTGAGAGAATTTGTGCAACAGGAAGTCAAGTAGCAGCAACAGGAAGTTCTAGAAAGTGCAAGGAGGCGGAGATTGACGTTCTACAGTAAGATAGGTCCTATACTTCCTGTTGTGATGTCATCAGTGTAAACTAGGAAGCAGAGTTGCACAGCACCTGAGGAGAAGCAAAGGTGTAATAATAAACATATTAGACACACTTATTGACTAGCAAACAATAACAAACAGACGTAGAAACTCAACACACAACTGTTTGCCCCAGAATGAAAAAGCTAATTACTCAACTTTTCTCTAAAATCTCTCAATAGATATCAATTCATGATTAACATGATGACAATGCTAGTTTCACTCATGCGACTAGTTGGGGTTTGCCCCACAGTACATAGTAACGCCTCACCTCTGTGCCCGTCCGTTCGATGGTGCCCTCCTGTCCCGTCAGCACCTGGCACAACATCAGGAAGCTGTGCCCACAGACTCCTCCTACCACGGTTACCTGACTATCACCATAGTTACGAACAGTGCCAGCTAGCACCACATCCTCACACAGCAAGACAGTAAGGGGCGGGGCTTCAGGAGGAAGAGGAAGTGATGGAAGAGATGGATACAGGAACTACCTACCTACCACCTGGAGAGAGAGAGAGAGAGAAATAAAATATGTATTGGTGAGGTGGTGAGGCTATGGATAGAAAGTGACCATCAACACATAGGCATACTGATGTTATAACAGACTTACTATTGGTTATTATGAGCTATGAGGACAGGAGTGAGTAAGAATTTATAAGGATTGTGTTAGAATCTTGACAAAGAAGTGCTGGCTGAGAGTAGCCTACTTTGATTGATTGATTGATTGAGTGGCCTACTTACCGAGGGGGCAGGACGTCAGTGAGGCGGGAGGGTTCTGATAGGAAGTACTGATGAACATAAACAGGAACTGACTCTCCTAAAGCACCTGCTGTGATTGGCTGACGACTCGACACGCCCTCCCTGGTCACCTGGACGCAGGGTGAGACTCAGCGATGGCATCATGACACGGGCATTCCACAGAGAAACCCTGGAGAGACAGAGATTTACCTCAACTTAATCAATAATTCAATGACAACAGACACAAGTTTACTTATATTACCACTTTTGCTCCTATTTGACCCAATACGGAACAATAAGGCACAGCTGACTGAACCTTGACCCATCTAGACTTTGTGGGGGGACCAGATCTTGGGACAGGGTACGTGGGGGTGAGATAGAAAGAAAGAGAGAGAGAGAGAAAGAAAGAGAGAGAGAGAGAAAGAGAGAGAGAAAGAGAAAGAGAGAAAGAGAGAGAGAGAAAGAGAGAGAGAAAGAGAGAGAGAGAGAAAGAGAGAGAGAGAGAGAGAAAGAGAGAGAGAGAGAGAGAAAGAGAGAGAGAAAGAGAGAAAGAGAGAGAAAGAGAGAGCGAGAGAGCGAGAGAGCGAGAGAGAAAGAGATAGAGAGAGAAAGAGAGAGAGAAAGAGAGAGAGAGAGAGAAAGAGAGACAGAGAGACAGAGAGACAGAGAGAGAGAGAGAGAGAGAGAGAGAGAGAGAGAGAGAGAAAGAGAGAGAGAGAGAGAAAGAGAGACAGAGAGACAGAGAGACAGAGAGAGAGAGAGAGAGAGAGAGTGAGAGGTAAAGATGCTGTTCCAAGAAAACATCTCAGAAAGTCAACATGGGCGCCCAAATGTCAACACAAATGAGAACACTTGGGCAGGATTCCAACTAATGCCGGCAAATGGCCTGTGTGCATTCTAATGGACCATACTCCTAGTCCATATTCACTTCATAAGAAGGAATTCCCTTAGACCAAGCCCACTTTGTGGGAAAACAAATCGGTCGTACCCATTGACCCCCATTGAAAAAGAGCCAACTTCTTAGTTGATTTGTTATTACACAGAAATCAAAAACCATGCTGAAAAACAGCTGTGTTGTACAATGTATGTAACCAAGTCAACAATCCTGATCTACGGGCCTTTCGAGTGGCACAGCGGTCTAAGGCACTGCATCGCAGTGCTTGAGGCGTCAACTACAGACCTGGGTTCGATCCCAGGCTGTGTTGTAGCCGGCCGCGACCGGGAGACCCATCAGGTGGTGCACAATTGGCCCAGCGTCGTCCGGGTTAGGGGAGGGTTTGGCCCAGCGTCGTCCGGGTTAGGGGAGGGTTTGGCCGGCAGGGATATCCTTGTCTCATCGTGCTCTAGTGACTCCTTGTGGCGGGCTGGGCGCAGTGCACACTGACATCGGTCGCCAGTTGTACAGTGTTTCCTCCAACACATTGGTGTGGCTGGTTTCCGGGTTAAGAAGCAGTGCGACTTGGCAGGGTCGTGTTTCAGAGGACCAACCTTCTTCTTTCCCGAGACTGGAACAATCAATTGGGGAGAAAAAGGGGTAAAAAGTCACAAAAATAAAATAATCCCCATCTACAGTTTGCAATGTTTTGCAAATGTATAAAAAAAACTAAACAGAAATACCTTATTTCCATAAGTATTCAGACCCTTTGCTAAGAGCCTCGAAATTGAGCTCCTTGATTGGAGTCCACCTGTGGTAAATTAAATTGATTGGACATTATTTGGAAAGACAGTGCATGTCAGAGCAAAAACCAAGGCATGATGTCAATGGAATTGTCTGTAGCGCTACGAGACCAGACTGTGTTGAGGCACAGATCTAGGGAAGGTTACCAACACATGAAGGTCACCAAGAACACGGTGGCCTCCATCATTCTTAAAGGGAAGAAGACTGGAACCACCAAGACTCTTCCTAGAGCTGGCTGCCCGGGCCACACTGAGCAATTGGGGGAGAAGGGCCTTGGTCAGGGAGGTGACCAAGAACCTGATGGTCACTCTGACAGAGCTCTAGAGTCCCTCTGTGGAGATTGGAGAACCTTCCAGAAGGACAACCATTTCTGCAGCACTCCACCAATCAGGCCTTTATGGTAGAGTGGCCAGACGGAAGCCACTCCTCAGTAAAAGGCACATGACAGCTAGCTTGGAGTTTGCCAAAAGGCACCTAAAGACTCTCAGACCATGAGAAATAAGATTCTCTGGTCTGATGAAACCAACATTGAACTCTTTGTCCTGAATGCCAAGCGTCACGTCTGGAGGAAACCTGGCACCATCCCTACGGTGAAGCATGGTGGTGGCAGCATCATGCTGTGGGGATGTTTTTCAGGAACTGGGAGACTAGTCAAGATCGAGGGAAAGATGAATGGAGAAAAGTACAGAAAGATCCTTGATGAAAACCTGCTCCAGAGAGCTCAGGGCCAAAGGAAGCAATCACACAATTTTTCATCCCCCAAAAATTACCCTTTCTAGTTTCTATCATAGTAATTCACACCCCTCATCTCCCAAAATCCCACTGCCTCCAGTTTAACAGTGATGAAATGACCAGCAGATCAGCTTCAACTCCAGTAACGTTGCCATGAGCAACCGATGATCCCCCCCAGTAATAAATGGAATAAAGGAACACAAGCAAGGCATCATGCAACCTGACGGGAGGATTCCAGCTGAAGAGCGGACCATGACAAGACAGTATAAATAGAACATGACAGAGAGAGAGAGAGAGAGAGAGAGAGAGAGAGAGAGAGAGAGATTGACTGAGAGAGAGATTGACATCAGGGCCCTGCTCTGCCTGCTGTCATTACAGGACAGGATGTCTCTGAGAGACAAACACACACATATACACTCACACACGTAGTAACATACACACACACACTGAGTGTACGAAACATTAAGAACACCCGCTATTTCCTTGACAGAGTGACCAGGTGAGACCAGGTGAAAGCTATGATCCCAAATTGATGTCACTTGTTAAATCCTCTTCAATCAGTGTAGATGAAGGGGAGGAGACAGGTTAAATAAGGAGTTTTAAGCCTTGAGACAATTGAGACATGGATTGTGTATGTGTGCCATTCAGAGGGTAAATGAGCAAGTCAAAAGATTGAAGTGCTTTTGAACAGGGTATGGTAGTAGGTGCCAGGCGCACCGGTTTGAGAATGTCATTTTTTATTTTATTTTATTTCACCTTTATTTAACCAGGTAGGCAAGTTGAGAACAAGTTCTCATTTACAATTGCGACCTGGCCAAGATAAAGCAAAGCAGTTCGACACATACAACAACACAGAGTTACACATGGAGTAAAACAAACATACAGTCAATAATACAGTAGAAAAATAAGTCTATATACAATGTGAGCAAATGAGGTGAGATAAGGGAGGTAAAGGCAAAAAAAGGCCATGATGGCGAGGTAAATACAATATAGCAAGTAAAACACTGGAATGGTAGAAATAGAAATAATGGGGTGCAAAGGAGCAAAATAAATAAATTAATAAATACAGTAGGGGAAGAGGTAGTTGTTTGGGCTAAATTATAGATGGGCTATGTACAGGTGTAGTAATCTGTGAGCTGCTCTGACAGCTGGTGCTTAACGCTAGTGAGGGAGATAAGTGTTTCCAGTTTCAGAGATTTTTGTAGTTCGTTCCAGTCATTGGCAGCAGAGAACTGGAAGGAGAGGCGGCCAAAGGAGGAATTGGTGGTGACCAGAGAGATATACCTGCTGGAGCGCGTGCTACAGGTGGGTGCTGCTATGGTGACCAGCGAGCTGAGATAAGGGGGGACTTTACCTAGCAGGGTCTTGTAGATGACCTGGAGCCAGTGGGTTTGGCGACGAGTATGAAGCGAGGGCCAGCCAACGAGAGCTTGCAGGTCGCAGTGGTGGGTAGTATATGGGGTTTTGGTGACAAAACGGATGGCACTGTGATAGACTGCATCCAATTTATTGAGTAGGGTATTGGAGGCTATTTTGTAAATGACATCGCAGAAGTCGAGGATCGGTAGGATAGTCAGTTTTACGAGGGTATGTTTGGCAGCATGAGTGAAGGATGCTTTGTTGCGAAATAGGAAGCCAATTCTAGATTTAACTTTGGATTGGAGATGTTTGATGTGAGTCTGGAAGGAGAGTTTACAGTCTAACCAGACACCTAGGTATTTGTAGTTGTCCACATATTCTGAGTCAGAACCGTCCAGAGTAGTGATGCTGGACGGGCGAGCAGGTGCAGGCAGCGATCGGGTGAAGAGCATACATTTAGTTTTACTTGTATTTAAGAGCAGTTGGAGGCCACGGAAGGAGAGTTGTATGGCATTGAAGCTCGTCTGGAGGGTTGTTAACACAGTGTCCAAAGAAGGGCCAGAAGTATACAGAATGGTGTCATCTGCGTAGAGGTGGATCAGAGACTCACCAGCAGCAAGAGCGACATCATTGATGTATACAGAGAAGAGAGTCGGCCCAAGAATTGAACCCTGTGGCACCCCCATAGAGACTGCCAGAGGCCCGGACAACAGGCCCTCTGATTTGACACACTGAACTCTATCAGAGAAGTAGTTGGTGAACCAGGCGAGGCAATCATTTGAGAAACCAAGGCTATTGAGTCTGCCGATGAGGACGTGGTGATTGACAGAGTCGAAAGCCTTGGCCAGGTCAATGAATACGGCTGCACAGTATTGTTTCTTATCGATGGCGGTTAAGATATCGTTTAGGACCTTGAGCGTGGCTGAGGTGCACCCATGACCAGCTCTGAAACCATATTACATAGCGGAGAAGGTGCGGTGCGATTCGACTTGGCATGAACCGCAAAACTGCTTTGGTTTTTCACGCTTAACAGTTTCCCATGTTTATCAAGAATAGTCCACCACCCAAAGGACATCCAGCCAACTTGACACAACTGCGGGAAGCATTGGAGTCAACATGGTCCAGCATCCCTGTGGAAAGCTTTCAAAACCTTGTAGAGTCCAAGCCTCGACGAATTGTGCCTATTCTGAGGGAAAGGGGGTTTGCAACTCAATATTAGGAACATGAACACTAACACGCACGCACGCACACACGCACACACACCTCCTGAGGCAGAGACAGCCAAGGCAGAGAGAACCAATCCTCCGTAATGACTCTCTAGTGACATATGTTCTCCCAGAAGTCACACACCATTACCCCCGAGAGCCCTCTGAAGGTAGGACCTACAGTTATAAACAACCAACTGTATACTGTTTTTTTCTGTCAGTCGTTTACATGCGAGTCCTGTGAAATCTGTCCTGGACTCGGTTTCCATTTCTGCACCTTACCCCATTGAATCGAAGTCTCTCCTCTACTCACATGTGATTGCGGCTTGTATTTAAAAACACAAAATACCCACTAAATATAAGCTACAAGCATCGTCTGTATACATGCTGTCAGTGTCATAGAGAACTACGACAGAGCATACCCCCCCCCCCGCCAGGACAGTCAGCTAATTGGCTACCGAGTGGCGCAGCGGTCTAAGGCACTGCATCCCAATGCTAGAGGCTTCACTACAGACCCGGGTTCGATCCTGGACTGTATCACAACCGGCCGTGATCGGGAGTCCCATAGGGCAGCACACAATTGGCCCAGCGTCGTCCAGGTTAGAGGGGTGTTTGGCTGTTAATAATACATTGTTTTTAACTGATTTGCCTAGTTAAAATAAAGGTTCAATAAAGAAATAAAAAATGGCCCCCTATTCTCTGTAGTGCACTACTTTTGACCACACGGCCCATAGAAAATAGGGAACCACTTGGGACGTAACCCTATGTCTGTTCCCCTCCCAGGTTTGGAGGTTAGAAAGGACCTGCTATGTTAGCAAGGACCTGTTTCTAATTACGTTCCGGGGCCCCCGACCACCCCCTCAAGAAAATAAAATAAATCGTCCCCCAGCTGGGGACCCCTGCAGTACAGCATCACTTATGCTTATTTTCAACCCTCTTATTTTTTTCTGAGTGTCAAGTAACCTTCACTCTACAGAACAGGCCTTGAATAGAGACCCAGACTGGGTGTCTTCAGAACCCTATTTTGGGACGCAGCCCAGGAGAAAATAAATAGAACGGATAATACTGTAGTAGCTTAACAGACACAGTGGAGACGGAAAGGACTATGAGAGGGAGAGAGAGATAGAGAGAGAGACAGAGACAGAGACAGAGACAGAGACAGAGACAGAGACAGAGAGAGCGAGAAAGAGAGAGAGAGAGAAAGAGAGAGAGAGGTACAGAGACAGAGAGAGACAGAGAGAGAGAGAGAGAGAGAGAGAGACGGAGAGAGAGAGAGAGAGAGAGACAGAGACGGAGAGAGAGACAGAGAGAGAGAGAGACAGAGACAGAGACGGAGAGAGAGAGAGAGAGACAGAGAGAGAGAGAGAGAGAGACAGAGACAGAGAGACAGAGAGAGAGACAGAGAGAGAGACAGAGAGAGAGACAGAGACAGAGAGAGAGAGACAGAGAGAGACAGACAGACAGACAGACAGACAGACAGACAGACAGACAGACAGACAGACAGACAGACAGACAGACAGACAGACAGACAGACAGAGAGAGAGACAGACAGAGAGACAGAGACAGAGACAGAGACAGAGACAGAGACAGAGACAGAGAGAGACTGTCCATTTTTAAAGTCTATAGATTTGGTCTGTATTTGATGAGCCGTCACAAACCAAATTCTCGGCGTAATGGCTGGCTATCACAAGTAGTCTACATGAACACATTGCTTTAAACACAAACACCACAATGTGAACATTCACA
Source organism: Salvelinus alpinus (assembly GCF_045679555.1). Taxonomy (NCBI): domain Eukaryota; kingdom Metazoa; phylum Chordata; class Actinopteri; order Salmoniformes; family Salmonidae; genus Salvelinus; species Salvelinus alpinus. The sequence continues at coordinate 8,078,206 of NC_092104.1, read as the reverse complement.
CTAACAACCTCTTACACAGTCCCAGACAGTAAGTTGTCGGGCATCCTGACAACCCTGACCCACACCCACAACACAGGAAGCTGCTGAGGCCTTATAATAATGGCTGGACGGAACGAATGGAAACCTTGGGTTTGATGTACTTGATACCATTCCAAATATTCCGCTCCAGTCATTACCACCAGCCCATCCTCCACCATTAAGGAGCCACCAAACTTGTGTTACCCACACCCACCCACTCCCACACTTCTGTCCCAGAAGCAACCTGCCATTTACCTGTTGGGTGGTTAGGGGTCAAGAGGTCAAAGGTGAGGGCCGATATACTTGAGCGTTTGGCCCTCGTTCATACAGATGTAGGATCTTAATTTGAGCCAGTTTGCTACAGCAGGAAAATCATCCTGCAGCAACAGGAAATGTGAATTATTATGTGGAATATAATTAATGGGCATATTTGTAGGGGTTGATACATGTTTTGTATGGGAAAATCAAGCCTGAAATTTCAAAGTGGAAATTACAAACGTCAGAATCCTTTTTCTGCAACAGGGTGATCAAATTAAGATACTGCCTCTGTAAATAATATTTCTAGGCTAACTAATGGCTATGGGGCCTGGTCAAAAGTAGTGCACTATATAGGGAATAGGGCTCTGGTCTATAGTAGTGCACTATATAGGGAATAGGGTGCCATCTGGGAAGCGACAAACGTCACACTCTCAGGTTGCGTAACCATGGTGATGTTCACGGAATGTTCTTGATGCAATCTCTTGTTAGAGAATCTCTCGTGACAGACCTAAACATTAAAGGCTTAATCCAGTGCACATATTCTCATTGGCACAACTACAGTTGAATGTGTATTGTCTCTATAGGTCCATAATCTATAGGTCCAGAATATATAGGTCTATAATTTATAGGTCCAGAATCTATTTGTCTAGAATCTATAGGTCCATAATCTATAGGTCCATAATCTATAGGTCCATAATCTATAGGTCTAGAATCTATAGGTCCAGAATCTATAGGTCCAGAATATATAGGTCCAGAATATATAGGTTTATAATCTATAGGTCCATCATCTTGCATTAGTTGATCAGGTGTGATCACAAGCACACCCCATGAGGTTTATAATTCACTGGCCTGAATCCACCCTTTTCTCACTCTGGAGTGGCAATAGTATTGTAATTATTCTAGTGTATCAAGAGTCACACTTAAAGATATAGCCTAGTCACTCCTACAAAGAACACCCCATTCACAAAGTTCTTTACAAGGGTGGATCTATCACAGCTAAAACACAACCACACCCAACCTACTCCCTGCATAGAGACAGCAGACAAACACACACACACACACACACACACACACACACACACACACACACACACACACACACACACACACACACACACACACACACACACACACACACACACACACACACACACACACACACACACACACACACACACACAATCAACTGTTGATGGGATTAGGTTAGTGTGATCCACAGAGTTAGAATGTGACGTCATCGTGTACAGAGGAAGGTCATGTAATGACCGACTATGAACAGAGGGAGTGAGAGAAAACTGGAAGAGATAGATAGAGAGAGAAAAAAAAGAGAGAGAGAGAGACACACACACACAGAGACACACTGCCCACAAAATGAGGTGGAAACTGAGCTGCACTTCCTAACCTCCTGCCAAATGTATGACCATATTAGAGAGACATATTTCCCTCAGATTACACAGATCCACAAAGAATTTGAAAACAAATCCAATTTTGATAAACTCCCATATCTACTGAGTGAAATACCAGTGTGCCATCACAGCAGCAAGATTTGTGACCTGTTGCCACAAGAAAAGGGCAACCAGTGAAGAACAAACACCATTGTAAATACAACCCATATTCGTGTTTATTTATTTTCCCTTTTGTACTTTAACCATTTGTACATCGTTACAACACTGTATATATACATGATATGATATTTGTAATGTCTTTATTATTTTGGAACTTCTGTGAGTGTAATGTTTACTGTTCATTTTTAATGTTTATTTCACTTTTGTTTATTATCTTCTTCACTTGCTTTGGCAATGTTATCATATGCCAGCAGCATCCCAATGCCAGCAGCATACCACCCTGCATCCCACTGCTGGTTTGCTTCTGAAGCTAAGCAGAGTTTGTCCTGGTCAGTCCCTGGATGGGAGTCCAGGTGGTGTTGGGAGGGCCAGTAGGAGGCACTCTTTCCTCTGGTCTAAAAAAATATCCCAGGGCAGTGGGGTATTTTATATTGGGATTTTTCAAAGTAGCCATCCTTTGCCTTGATGACAGCTTTGCACACTCTTGGCATTCTCTCAGCCAGCTTCACCTGGAATGTTTTTCCAACAGTCTTGAAGGAGTTCCCACATATGCTGAGCACTTGTTGGCTGATTTTCCTTTTCCTTCACTCTGCGGTCCAACTCATCCCAAACCATCTCAATTATGTTGAGGTCGGGTGATTGTGGAGGCCAGGTCATCTGATGCAGCACTCAATCACTCTCCTTCTTGGTCAAATAACCCTTACACAGCCTGGAGGTGTGTTTTGGGTCATTGTACTGTTGAAAAACAAATGATAGTCCCACTAAGCGCAAACCAGATAGGATGGCATATCGCTGCAGAATGCTGTGGTAGCCATGCTAGTTAAGTGTGCCTTGAATTCTGAATAAATCACAGACAATGTCACCAGCTAAGCACCATCACACCTCCTCCTCCATGCTTCACAGTTGGAACCACACATGCAGAGATCATCCGTTCACCTACTCTGCGTCTCACAAAGACACGGGGGTTGGAACCAAAAATCTCAAATTTGGACTCATCAGAACAAAGGACAGATCTCCACCGGTCTAATGTCCCTCGCTCATGTTCCTTGGCCCAAGCAAGTCTCTTCTTCTTATTGGTGTCCTTTAGTAGTGGTTTCTTTACAGCAATTCGACCATGAAGGCCTGATTCACACAGTCTCCTCTGAACAGTTGATGTTGAGATGTGTCTGTTACTTGAACTCTGTGAAGCATTTATTTTGCTGCAATTTCTGAGACTGTTAACTCTAATGCACTTATCCTCTACAGCAGAGATAACTCTGGGTCTTCCTTTCCTGTGGCGGTCCTCATGAGAGCCAGTTTCATCATAGCTCTTGATGGTTTTTGCGACTGCACTTCAAGAAACCTTCAAAATTCTTGAAATTTTCCTTCATGACCTTCATGTCTTAAAGTAATGATGGACTGTCGTTTCTCTTTGGTTATGTGAGCTGTTCTTGCAATAATATGGTAACTTACCAAATAGGGCTATCTTCTGTATACCACCCCTACCTTGTCACAACACAACTGATTGGCTCAAATGCATTAAGAAGTTAAGAAATTCCACATATTAACAAGGCACACCTGTTAAAGGAAATGCATTCCAGGTGACTACCTCATGAAGCTGGTTGAGAGAATGCCAAGAGTGTGCAAAGCTGTTATCAAGGCAGAGGGTGGCTACTTTGCTTAGAATCTCAAATATAAAATATATTTAGATTTGTTTAACACTTTTTTGGCTATTACATGATTCCATATGTGTTATTTCACTGTTTTGAAGTCTTAGTCTACAATGCAGAAAATAGTAAAAATAAAGAAAAACTGAGTAGGTGTGTCCAAACGCTTGACTGGTACTGTATTATATATATATATATATATATCACCCTCACACACACATATATATATATATATATATATATATATATGTGTGTGTGAGGGTGATATATATATATATATATATATATAATACAGTACCAGTCAAGCATATATATATATATATATATATATATATATATATATATATATATATATATATATATATATGTGTGTGAGGGTGATATATATATATATATAGGGGATCTTAACTAAGTCATCAGCTCAGATGGATAGTTGTGAGAATGCTGTTTGATAGGGGTCTCTTCCTTTCTCAAACTCCCTCTCTCTCTTCTCTTCCTCCCCCTCCCTCTTCCTCCCCCTCCCCTCCCCCTCTTCCTCCCCCTCCCTCCCTCCCCCGTCTCTCTCCCTCTGTTCGAGGCCATTTTTGGAGCTGCTGAGTGCCAGGCTTCCTGACAACAACACAGACAGACAACATAAATGGGGATATCAGCTTGTGACACTTACCCTCACAGAGACACAGCCAAGGCACTCACCCTCACAGAGACACAGCCAAGACACTCACCCTCACAGAGACACAGCCAAGGCACTCACCCTCACAGAGACACAGCCAAGACGCTCACCCTCACAGAGACAGAGCCAAGACGCTCACCCTCACAGCGACACAGCCAAGAAGCTCACCCTCACAGAGACACAGCCAAGACGCTCACCCTCACAGAGACACAGCCAAGACGCTCACCCTCACAGAGACACAGCCAAGACGCTCACCCTCACAGAGACACAGCCAAGACGCTCACCCTCACAGAGACACAGCCAAGACGCTCACCCTCACAGAGACACAGCCAAGACGCTCACCCTCACAGAGACACAGCCAGGGCTTCTCTTTCTTTTCCTCTGCCTTTGTTTTTCCACTTTTCCTTTTTGTTTTTGTGGCGAGCACCTCTGGTGACTGGTGTCTCTGCCTTTCAGAGAGTCTAGCCGGTCAGCTTGCCTTAGTTATATCTCTCCCTCTTTCTTTTCGCTTTCTTTTGCTCTTTCTTCCTCTCTTGGCCTCCTCAACCTGAATATGGTTTTAAGAGAGAAACGTTGTTCCCAAGTCCAGTGCTCATCAGGTTGTTCTAGTGCTGTGATTAAGTGGCTCTTTCTACTCCCCTCCCGTTCTGGTATGCCCAACAACCCTAACCCTAACCCTCCCTTTCCCTCAGTAACTCTTTAAAAGACACATAAACCCTCCCATCCCCACCTCTCTTGCTTGCACACACTCTCGCTCCGCGTCCCCCTCTCCTCCACTCTCTCTCTCTCTGCTTTCCACTCTCCTCCACTCTCTCTCTCTGCTTTCCACTCTCCTCCACTCTCTCTCTCTCTGCTTCCCCCTCTCCTCCACTCTCTCTCTCTCTGCTTCCCCCTCTACTCCACTCTCTCTCTGCTTCCCACTCTCCTCCACTCTCTCTCTGCCTTTCATCAGGCCTCCTCACTCTCTCTCTTTTCTCTCTTTCAACCACTCTCCCTTTAGCTCTCAGCCCCCCTCTCTTTCTTTCTTTCTTTCTTTCTTTCTTTCTTTCTTTCTTTCTTTCTTTCTTTCTTTCTTTCTTTCTTTCTTTCTTTCTTTCTTTCTTTCTTTCTTTCTCTCCTTCTCTCTGCTTTTCGTCTCTGTTCCTCCCAGCTGGTAGTTTCAGGCGTGTTCTCTGCTCAGTCAGCACTGAACACATATAGAGAAGGGGGGGGGGGGGGCTTCTGATTGGCTAGGGGAGGGGGCTCAGCTGGAGTAGTCGAGAACCTGATTGGCTAGGTGGAGAGCAGGGGAAGCCAAAGCTCCGCCCACCTGCTCAGTCTGTTTTCAGAAGCAGAGAGAGCAGAGAACGCTCTGAAAACAGCCTTTCTCTCTCTGTGTGTGTGTGTGTGTGTGTGTGTGTGTGTGTGTGTGTGTGTGTGTGTGTGTGTGTGTGTGTGTGTGTGTGTGTGTGTGTGTGTGTGTGTGTAACAAGTGTTTCTATGTATATGGTTGTAATGTGTGTATACGTAAATGGGAGTGAGTAGTGGTATGTAGCTTACGTGTGTGAGTGTGTTTGAGTGCACGTGTGTGAGTGTGTTTGAGTGCACGTGTGTGAGTGTGTTTGAGTGCACGTGTGTGAGTGGGTTTGAGTGTACGTGTGTGAGTGTGTGAGTGTGTTTGAGTGCACGTGTGTGAGTGTGTTTGAGTGCACGTGTGTGAGTGGGTTTGAGTGTACGTGTGTGAGTGTGTGAGTGTGTTTGAGTGCACGTGTGTGAGTGTTTGTGTGTGAGTGTGTTTGAGTGTACGTGTGTGAGTGTGTTTGAGTGTACGTGTGTGAGTGTGTTTGAGTGTACGTGTGTGAGTGTGTATGTGTGAGTGTGTTTGAGTGTACGTGTGTGAGTGTGTTTGAGTGTACGTGTGTGAGTGTGTTTGAGTGTACGTGTGTGAGTGTGTGTGTGTGAGTGTGTTTGAGTGCCCGTGTGTGAGTGTGTTCAATCGTCACGTTGTTTCTTCCACTATGTGTTGTCACTAAATAGCTCTCACACAGTTAACATGCTGTTCACTATTACCACACACACACACACACCACACACAGGAAGTGGAGCTCCTGTAGTTTAGCTGATAAAGTGTGTTCTCTGTGCCCAAAGATAAGCCCTCTGCTCTGCTGCATGAGAAAACCCCCAGTGTGTGAGAGGATGGGGGATGGGGGTTGCAACACTGGGGTGTATATTTACATTTTCATTCTCTTAGGCACCAGACAGCGTTTATTTACAAATGGTTAGTTTTAACACACACACCCAGTTAGCTTTCCCACAACGGTGTCAATCATCAGTTACTCTAAACCAGAAGCTGTAACCTGCCTGCTAGTTCATGTTTAGGAAGGTTTAAAGAAGGCATGTGTGTGTGTGTGTGTGTGTGTGTGTGTGTGTGTGTGTGTGTGTGTGTGTGTGTGTGTGTGTGTGTGTGTGTGTGTGTGTGTGTGTGTGTGTGTGTGTGTGTATCAAATCTTATTTGTCACTTGCGCCGAATACAACCGGTGTAGACCTTACAGTGAAATGCTTACTTACAAACCGTTAACCAACAACGCAGTTTAAAAATATACAACAAAAAAAAGTAAGAGATAAGAATAACAAATAATTAAAGAGCAGCAGTAAATAACAATAGCGGGGCTATATACAGGGGGTACCGTTACAGAGTCAATGTGGAGGCTATATACAGGGGGTACCGTTACAGAGTCAATGTGGAGGCTATATACAGGCGGTACCGGTATAGAGTCAAAGTGGAGGCTATATACAGGGGGTACCAGTACCGAGTCAATGTGGAGACTATATACAGGGGGTACCGGCATAGAGTCAATGTGCGGGGGCACCGGTTAGTTGAGGTAATATGTACATGTAGGTAGAGTTAAAAAAGTGACTATGCAAAGATAATAACAGAGAGTAGCAGCAGCGTAAAAGAGGGTGGGGGGGGGGGGGGACAATGCAAATAGTCTGGGTAGCCATTTGATTAGATGTTCAGCAGTCTTATGGCTTGGGGGTAGAAGCTGTTTAGAAGCCTCTTGGACCTAGACTTGGCGCTCCGGTACCGCTTGCCGTGCGGTAGCAGAGAGAACAGTCTATGTCTTGGGTGGCTGGAGTCTTTGACCATTTTTAGGGCCTTCCTCTTACACCGCCTGGTACAGAGGTCCTGGATGGCAGGAAGCTTGGTCCCGGTGATGTACTGGGCCGTACGCACTGCCCTCGGTAGCGCCTTGCGGTCGGAGGCTGAGCAGTGGCCATACCAGACGGTGATGCAACCGGTCAGGATGATCTCGATGGCGCAGCTGTAGAACCTTTTGAGGATCTGAGTACCCATGCCAAATATTTTCAGTCTCCTGAGGGGGAATAGGTTTTGTCGTGCCCTCCTCACGACTGTCTTGGTGTGCTTGGACCATGTTAGTTTGTTGGTGATGTGGACGCCAAGGAACTTGAAGCTCTCAACCTGCTCCACTACAGCCCCGTTGATGAGAATGGGGGAGTGCTCGGTCCTCCTTTTCCTGTAGTCCACAATCATCTCCTTTGACTTGATCACGTTGAGGGAGAGGTTGTTGTCCTTGCACCACACGGTCAGCTCTCTGACCTCCTATAGGCTGTCTCAGCGTTGTCGGTGATCAGGCCTACCACTGTGTCATCAGCAAACTTAATGATGGTGTTGGAGTCGTGACTGGCCGTGCAGTCATGAGTGAACAGGGAGTACAGGATGTGGCTGAGCATGCACCCCTGAGGGGCCTCTGTGTTGAGGATCAGCGTGGCGGATGTCTTGTTACCTACCCTTACCACCTGGGGGCGGCCCGTCACGAAGTCCAGGATCCAGTTACAGGGGGAGGTGTTTGGTCCCAGGATCCTGAGCTTAGTGATGAGCTTTGAGGTCACTATGGTGTTGAACGTTGAGCTGTAGTCAATGAATAGCATTCTCACATAGGTGTTCGTTTTGTCCAGCTGGGAAAGGGCAGTGTGGAGTGGAAATTGCGTCATCTTTGGATCTGTTAGGGCGGTATGCAAACTGGTGTGGGTCTAGGGTTTCTGGGATAATGGTGTTGATGTGAACCATTTCCAGCCTTTCAAAGCATTTCATGGCTACAGACGTGAGAGCTACGGGTCGGTAGTCATTTAGGCAGGTCATCTTAGTGTTCTTGGGCACAGGGACTATGGTGGTCTGCTTGAAACATGTTGGTATTACAGACTCAGTCAGGGAGAGGTTGAACATGTCAGTGAAGACACTTGCCAGTTGGTCAGCGCATGCTCAGAGTACACGTCCTGGTAATCCGTCTGGCCCTCTGGCCTTGTGAATGTTGACCTGTTTGAAGGTCTTACTCACGTCGGCTGCGGAAAGCGTGAAAGAATCCTGGCACATATTCCAGTCTGTGCTAGCAAAACAGTCCTGCAGTTTACCATCTGCTTCATCTGACCACTTTTTTATAAACCGAGTCACTGGTGCTTCCTCCTGCTTTAATTTTAGCTTGTAAGCAGGAATCGGGAGGATAGAATTATGGTCAGATTTGCCAAATGGAGGGCAAGGGAGAGCTTTGTACGCATCTCTGTGTGTGGAGTAAAGGTGGTCTATAATTTTTTCCCCTCTGGTTGCACATTTAACATGCTGAAATGAGGTAAAATGGATTTAAGTTTCCCTGCATTAAAGTCCCCGGCCACTAGGAGCGCCGACTCCAGATGAGCGTTTTTCTGTTTGCTTGTGGCGGTATACAGCTCATTGAGCACGGTTTTAGTGCCAGCATCGGTCTGTGGTGGTATGTAGACAGCTCCAAAAAATACAGATGAAAACTCTCTAGGTGGATAGTGTGGTCTACAGCTTATCATGAGATACTCTACCTCAGGCGAGCAAAACCTTGAGACTTCCTTAGATATCGTGGACCAGCTGTTGCTCACATATATGCATAGGCCCCCGCCCCGGGTCTTACCAGAGGCTGCTGTTCTGTGCTGCCAATGGAGTGTATAACCCGCCAGCTGTATGTTCTTAATGTCGTCGTTCAGCCACGACTCGGTGAAACATAAGATATTACAGTTTTCAATGTCCCGTTAGTAGGCTATACGTGCTTTCAGTTCGTCCCATTTATTTTCCTGCGATTGAATATTAGCTAGCAGGATGAAAGGCAAAGGGCAGATTAGCTACTCGTCGCCTGATCCTCACAAGGCACCCGGATCTTTTTCCACTAAATCTCAGTTTCCTTCTCCAGCGAATCACGGGGATCTGGGCCTGGTCGGGTGTCTCTAGTAGAATATCCCTCCCGTCCGACTCATTGAAGAAGAACTCTTCGTCCAGTTTGAGGTGAGCAATGAAGAAGCTCTTTTCGGTCATAAGAGACGGTAGCAGCAACACTATGTACAAAACAAGTTATGAACAACGTGAAAAAACGAACAAAATAGCGTGATTGGTTAAGAGCCGATAAGACGGCATGTGTGTGTCTGTACACTACCGTTCAAAAGGGGTCACTTAGAAATGTCCTTAAAATAACATCAAATGAATCAGAAATACAGTGTAGACATTGTTAATGTTGTAAATGACTATTGTAGCTGGAAACGGCAGATTTTTTATGGAATATCTACATAGGCGTACAGAGGCCCATTATCAGCAACCATCACTCCTGTGTTCCAATTAGAAAACCCTTTTGCAATTATGTTAGCACAGCTGAAAACTGTTGCTCTGATTAAAAAAGCAACAAAATTGGCCTTCTTTAGACTAGTTGAGTATCAAATCAAATGTATTTTTATAGCCCTTCTTACATCAGCTGATATCTCAAAGTGCTGTACAGAAACCCAGCCTAAAACCCCAAACAGCAAGCAATGCAGGTGTAGAAGCACGAAGCATCAGCATTTGTGGGTACGATTACAGGCTCAAAATGGCTAGAAACAAAGAACTTTGTTCCGAAACTCATCAGTCTATTCTTGTTCTGACAAAAATGAAGCCTATTCAATGCGAGAAATTGCCATGACCCTGAAGATCTCGTAAAATGCTGTATACTACTCCCTTCACAGGACAGCGCAAACTGGCTCTAACCAGAATAGAAAGAGGAGTGGGAGGCCCCAGTGCACAACTGAGCAAGAGGACAAGTACATTAGAGTGTCTAGGTTGAGAAACAGACGCCTCACAAGTCCTCAACTGGCAGCTTCGTTAAACAGTATCTGCAAAACACCAGTTTCAATGTCAACAGTGAAGAGACGACTCCGGGATGCTGGCCTTCTAGTCCGTACTGTGAGACGCCTAAGACAGCGCTACAGGGAGACAGGATGGACAGCTGATCGTCCTCGCAGTGGCAGACCATGTGTAGCAACAGCTGCACAGGATCGGTACATCCGAACATCACACCTGCGGGACAGGTACAGGATGGAAACAACAATTGCTCGAGTTACAACAGGAACACACAATCCCTCCATCAGTGCTCAGACTGTCCACAATAGGCTGAGAGAAGCTGGACTGAGGGCTTGTAGGCCTGTTGTAAGACAGGTCCTCACCAGACATCACCGGCAACGTCGTCGCATATGGGCACAAACCCATCGTCTCTGGACCAAAGAGTTCTCTTCACTGACAAGTTGCAGTTTTGTCTCACCAGGGGTGATGGTCGGATTCGCGTTTATCGTCAAAGGAATGAGCGTTACACCGAGGCCTGTACTCTGGAGCGGGATCGATTTGGAGGTGGAGGGTCCGTCATGGTCAGGGGCGGTGTGTCACAGCATCATCGGACTGAGCTTGTTGTCATTGCAGGCAATCTCAACACTGTGCCTTACAGGGAAGACATCCTCCTCCCTCATGTGGTACCCTTCCTGCAAGCTCATCCTGACAATGCCACCAGCCATACTGCTCGTTCTGTGCGTGATTTCCTGCAAGACAGGAATGTCAGTGTTCTGCAATGGCCAGCAAAGAACCCGGATCTCAATCTCATTGAGCACGTATGGGATCTGTTGGATCGGAGGGTGAGGGCTAGGGCCATTCCCCCCAGAAATGTCTGGGAACTTGCAGGTGCCTTGGTGGAAGAGTGGGGTAACATCTCACAGCAAGAACTGGCAAATCTGGTGCAGTCCATGAGGAGGAGATGCACTGTAGTACTTAATGCAGTTGGTGGCAACCAGATACTGACTGTTACTTTAGATTTTTACCCCCCCCACACCTTTTGTTCAGGGACACATTATTCCATTTCTGTTAGTCACATGTCTGTGTGTTCATACAAATATTTACACATGTTACGTTTGCTGAAAATAAACACAGTTCACAGTGAGAGGATGTTTCTTTTTTTGCTGAGTTTATGTATGTATGTATGTATGTATGTATGTATGTACAGTTGAAGTCGGAAGTTTACATACACTTGTTGGAATCGTTTAAAACTCGTTTTTCAACCACTTCACAAATTTCTTGTTAACAAACTATAGTTTTGGCAAGTCGGTTAGGACATCTACTTTGTGCATGACACAAGTCATTTTTTAACAATTGTTAACAGACAGATTATTTCACTGTATCACAATTCCAGTGGGTCAGAAGTTTAAATACACTAAGTTGACTGTGCCTTTAAACAGCTTGGAAAATTCCAGAAAATTATGTCATGGCTTTAGAAGATTCTGATAGGCTAATTGACATCATTTGAGTCAAATGGAGGTGTACCTGTGGATGCATTTCAAGCCTGCCTTCAAACTCAGTGCCTCTTTGCTTGACATCATGGGAAAATCAAAAGAAATCAGCCAAGACCTCTTTTTTTTTTTTTGAGACCTCCACAAGTCTGGTTCATCCTTGGGAGTAATTTCCAAATGCTTGAAGGTGCCACGTTCATCTGTACAAACAATAGTACGCAAGTATAAACACCACGGGACCACACAGCCGTCATACCACTCAGGAAGGAGACGCGTTCTGTCTCCTAGAGATGAACGTACTTTGTTGCGAAAAGTGCAAATCAATCCCAGAACAACAGCAAAGGAACCTGTGAAGATGCTGGAAGAAACAGGTACAAAAGTATTTATATCCACAGTAAAACGAGTCCTATATCGACATAACCTGAATGGCCACTCAGCAAGGAAGAAGACACTGCTCCAAAAACGCCATAAAAAAGCCAGACTACGGTTTGCAACTGCACATGGGGACAAAGATCGTACTTTTTGGAGAAATGTCCTCTGGTCTGATGAAACAAAAATAGAACTGTTTGGCCATAATGACCATCGTTATGTTTGGAGGAAAAAGGGGGAGGCTTGCAAGCCGAAGAACACCATCCGAACCGTGAAGCACGGGGGTTGCAGCATCATGTTCTGGGGGTGCTTTGATGCAGGAGGGACTGGTGCATTTCACAAAATAGATGGCATCACGAGGACAGAATTTGGTGGATATATTGAAGCAACATCTCAAGACATCAGTCAAGAAGTTAAAACTTGGTTGCAAATGGGTCTTCCAAATGGACAATGACCCCAAGCATACTTCCAAAGTTGTGGCAAATGGCTTAAGGACAACAAAGTCAAGGTATTGGAGTGGCCATCACAAAGCCCTGATCTCAATCCTATAGAACATTTGTGGGCAGAACTGAAAAAGTGTGTGCGAGCAAGGAGGCCTACAAACCTGACTCAGTTACACCTGCTCTGTCAGGAGGAATCGGCCAAAATTCACCCAACTTATGGTGGGAAGCTTGTGGAAGGCTATCCGAAACGTTTGACCCATGTTAAACAATTGAATGGCAATGCTACCAAATACTAATTGTGTGTATGTAAACTTCTGACCCACTGAGAATGTGATGAAAGAAATAAAAGCTGAAATAAATTATTCTCTCTACTATTATACTGACATTTCCCATTTCACATTTATTCTGACATTTCTTAAAATAAAGTGGTGATCCTAACTGACCTAAGAAAGGGAATTTTTACTAAGATGAAATGTCAGCAATTGTGAAAAACTGAGTTTAAATGTATTTGGCTAAGGTGTATGTAAACTTCCGACTTCAACCGTGTGTTGAGGAAGGAACGTGCTGAATTAATAGTAGCTTGCAAAACAAAGGCTGTAAGTTCTTGAAACTGCATGATAGGCTGTTTTGTGTACATAGAAAGGAACTGATGGTGTGTGTGTCTTACAAAACAAAAGAAGCTTCTTCTAAATATAGTAGAGTAGGAAGGGGAAAGAAAAAGAGTGCGAGAGAGAGAAAGTGTGTGAAAGAGAGAAAGTGAAAGAGAGAGAGAGTTGAAGAGAGAAAGAGAGAGGAAGAGAGAAAGAAAAAGAGAGAGAGAGAGAGAAAGTGTGTGAAAGAGAGAAAGTGAAAGAGAGAGAGAGGAAGAGAGAAAGAAAAAGAGAGAGAGAGAAAGTGTGTGAAAGAGAGAAAGTGAAAGAGAGAGAGAGGAAGAGAGAAAGAGAGAGAGAGGAAGAGAGAAAGAAAGAGAGAGGAAGAGAGAAAGAAAAAGAGAGAGAGAGAAAGTGTGTGAAAGAGAGAAAGTGAAAGAGAGAGAGAGGAAGAGAGAAAGAAAGAGAGAGGAAGAGAGAAAGAAAGAGAGAGGAAGAGAGAAAGAAAGAGAGAGGAAGAGAGAAAGAAAGAGAGAGGAAGAGAGAAAGAAAGAGAGAGGAAGAGAGAGGAAGAGAGAGGAAGAGAGAGGAAGAGAGAGGAAGAGAGAGGAAGAGAGAAAGAAAGAGAGAGGAAGAGAGAGGAAGAGAGAGGAAGAGAGAGGAAGAGAGAGGAAGAGAGCACAGATACCAAACAGCGAGGAGAGAGAACAACAAGGGCTTCTGTTTCCAGTAGAGGTTCAAGTGGGTCATCTTGTCTGCTCCTGCCTTTTGGGTCGGTCCACCTCAAAAAAACACCAGAAAGAGGACTTCAACACCCACCATCTCAGATTGTTCTGAAACGGTTTCTATCGTTAGAAACATAATATTAACCTTCCTGAAACATTATTTTGTTGAAATATAATTTGATCTCTGAGAAATTAAGTGAATTGATTGCACCCACATTGGCCATTTTAATTTAAGGGATTCATATAATCTTCAACCTCCGATTTGGATCATAACTCTTCCTAACAATGAGTAAGACATGAGGTATCCAATAAAATGATCAATAGCCACCCACGGACCCCCCACAAGCCACACCAATAACCAGTATACGTTATCAGTTCTCCGACAAATAGTATGGAGTATTTCTTCTTCATACTATGTCATGTATTCCCTATGAATCTGGCGATGGTTTTTGCCCCCTTGTTCAGAGAAATGTCCCATTGAAGTCAAATGCATTATTTACCATAAAGAAGTGTGAAAGTACAAGGTTTTGCCCACTAGATGCCACTGTTCCAACTACTGCCACACCCTTTAATCCATTTTGCTGGTCTCTTGTGTTTATTAAATGGATCACAATTTTTTTTTTGCAACACTGGGTAGAAAACCAATAGCTTTTGCCCATGACAAAATACATTTTGTGGTCATCCTCACAATTCAAGCCAGTCCATGAAAGCACTTCAGTTTGTCCAGGAAACGGCCCCTGTGTTTGGGATTTATTCCCTTCGAAAAAGGTCTGGATTAGACTATTCCTGGTGAACAAGCAAACTATTAGCCTACAGCAGTTATAATGGTTTCAAGGTTATGATCTCCAATGGAGCCTTCAGAATGTAATCACACCCTTTAACTTTTTTCACATTTTGTTGTGTTACAAAGTGTGATTAAAATGTATTTAATTGTCTTGTTTTTCAAAGATCTACACAATATACTCTAATGTCAAAGTGGAAGAAAAGTGCAAAAATTGTTTTTTATTATTATTAATAGAAAATAAAACACATATATTTTGATTATATAAGTATTCAACCCCCTGACTCAATACATGTTAGAATCACCGTTGGCAGCGATTACAGCTGCGAGTTTTCCTGGGTAAGACTCTAAGAGCTTTGTAAACCTGGATTGTACAATATTTGCCCACTATTCTTTTTTAAATTCTTCAAGCTCTGTCAAATTGATCGTTGATCATTGCTAGACAGCCATTAATAACTTCACCATGTTAAAAGGGATTTTCAAATGTCTATACTAATAGGTGCCCTTCTTTGCGAGGCATTGGAAAAACTCCCCTGGTTTTTGTGTATGAATCTGTGCTTGAAATTCACTGCTCAATTGAGGGGCCTTACAGATACTTGTATGTGTGGGGTAGAGAGATGGGGCAGTCATTGTTAAAAATCCTGTTAAACACTATTATTGCACACAGAGTGAGTCCATGAAACCTATCTGACATGTTAAGCACATTTGTACTCCTGAACGTATTTAGGCTTGTCATAACAAAGTGGTTGAATACTTATTGACTCAAGACATTTCCGTTTTTTTATTTTTTATTAATTTGTTATTTATTTTGTACATAATTCCACTTTACCATTATGGGGTATTGTGTGTAGACCAGTGAAACAACATCTAAATGTAACCCATTATAAATTGAGGCTGTAGCACAACAAAATGTGGACAAATTCAAGGGGTGTGAATACTTTCTGAAGGCACTGTAGTGTTTTATAATGGTAATGGGTTGGGTTTAATAGTACATTTCACTAATCACACTACATCTAGATATGTTTTCTAATCATTTTATGACTGCCATGCAATGGTTTATCATTGTATGATTTTATTAGAGTTATCATAACCTTTTAAAACGTTTTGGGATTGTAGGAAAAGTCTTCATATGAGAATCGTACCAAATGAAATCCAATTTTATTGGTCACATACACATGGTTAGCAGATGTTAATGCGAGTGTAGCGAAATGTTTGTAGGGATAGCCCTCTCAGAGAGCTGCCATTTGTTGGACTATTCCAGGAGAGTTGGGTTGAAGCATTGGGTTGGGATTGGTGTGGGTTGTGGATTGGTGTGGGTTGTGGATTGGTGTGGGTTGTGGGTTGGTGTGGGTTGTGGATTGGTGTGGGTTGTGGATTGGTGTTGGTTGTGGATTGGTGTGGGTTGTGGGGGGTCTTTGGGTGGCTTATTACCATTTAATTGGATTCCTCATGTCTTACTCAACTGTAGGAAGAAGTCTGGTCCAAATCGGATGTTGGGTACTATATTTACTGAATATTAAGGGAATCTTAAAAATGAAAAGGGCCTATTTGGGTGCCAATCAACTAGCTTAATTTCTCAGAGATCAAATGACATTTTAACTAAATAATGTTGCAGTAATGCTAATCTTATCCGTTTCTAATGATGGTGGGTGTTATGGCTGAAATAACATGGGACTCGTTTGGTTTTATTTGTGGACTCAAATGTTATTGGTCACATACACATGGTTAGCAGATGTTAATGCGAGTGTAGCGAAATGCTTGTGCTTCTAGTTCCGACAGTATAGCAATATCTGACATGTAATCTAACAATTCCACAACAACTACCTAATACACACAGATCTAAAGGGATGGAATAAGAATATGTACATATAAATATATGGATGAGCGATGACCGAGCAGCATAGGCAAGATGAACTAGATGGTATGGAATACAGTATATACATATTAGATGAGATGAGTAATGTAAGATATGTGACCATTTATTAAAGTGGCCAATGATTTCGAGTCTGTATGTAGGCGGCAGCTTCTCCGTGTCAGTGATGGCTGTTTGACAGTCTGATGGTCTTGAGATGGAAGATGTTTTTCAGTTTCTCGGTCCCAGCTTGATACACCTGTACTGACCTCGCCTTCTGGATGATAGCAGGGTGAACAGGCAGTGGCTCGGGTGGTTGTTGTCCTTGATTATCTTTTTGGCCTTCCTGTGACATCGGGTGCTGTAGGTATCCTGGAGGGCAGGTAGTTTGCCCCCCCGGTGATGCGTTATGCAGACCGCACCACCCTCTGGAGAGTCTTGCGGTTGTGGGCGGTGCATTTGCCGTACCAGGCGGTGATACAGCCCGACAGGATTCTCTAAATTGTGCATCTGTAAAAATTATGTGAGGTTTTTAGGTGACAGGACAAGTTTCTTCCGCCTCCAGAGGTTTAAGAGGCACACTGCCTGTGTGGGTAGACCATTTCAGTTTGTCCGTGATGTGTACGCCGAGGAACTTAAAACTTTCCACCTTCTCCACTGCTGTCCCATCGATGTGGATAGGGGGTGCTCCCTCTGCTGTTTCCTGAAGTCCACGATCATCTCCTTTGTTTTACTGACGTTGTGTGAGAGGTTGTTTTCCTGACACCACACTCCGAGGGCCCTCACCTCCTCCCTGTAGGTTGTCTCGTCGTTGTTGGTAATCAAGCCCTCTACTGTTGGGTCATCTGCAAACTTGATGATTGAGTTGATGGTGTGCATGGCCACGCAGTCGTGGGTGAACAGGGAGTACAGGGGGGGCTGAGCACGCACCCTTGTGGGGCACCAGTGTTGAGGATCAGCGAAGTGGAGATGTTTTTTCCTACCTTCACCACCTGGGGGCGGCCCGTCAGAAAGTCCAGGACCCAATTGCACAGGGGCGGGGTTGAGACCCAGGGCCTCAAGCTTAATGATGAGCTTGGAGGGTACTATGGTGTTGAATGCTGAGCTGTAGTCGATGAACAGCATTCTTACATAGGTATTCCTCTTGTCCAGATGGGATAGGGCAGTGTGCAGTGTAATGGCGATCGCATCGTCTGTGGACCTATTGGGGCGTTATGCAAATTGAAGTGGGTCTAGGGTGGCAGGTAAGGTGGAGGTGCTATGATCCTTGACTAGTCTCTCAAAGCACTTCATGATGACAGAAGTGAGCGTTATGGGACGATAGTAATTTAGTTCAGTTATCTTTGCCTTCTTGAGTACAGGAACAAAGGTGGCCATTGATTCAGGCCTCACTTGCAAAAGAGATCTTATATTAACAAAAAATTATTAAAAAGTAATTATTTCACCTCAGTTGAGCAATGATGCAAACTTTAGAAGAGGAGCTTTTGTATCTCAGTTGAGAAGGCAGGAGGCCACCCCCTGTTTACCACACACACACACACACAGCACTGCCCCTTTAAGAGCCCTTGTTCACATCAATATAGGAAAACAGGAGGTGGCCTCCTCCCTCAAGTCCCTCCCTTGTTCAAGGGTGTCTGAGTACAGCTGAACAGAACGAAGCATAGAACATCCTGTTCACACACAAAACACACTGGCACCTCCACATTACACAAAACATACACACACATACACTTGTCTATACAGACACATACACTCCCAAAACAGCCTTTAACTGTGTGTGAATGTATGTGTGTGAATGTATGTGTGTGAATGTATGTGTGTGTGAATGTGTGTGTGTGTGTGTGTGTGAATGTGTGTGTCACTGCCGTCTTAAGCAATGGAGTCTTGGTGACAGGCTCCTGCAGCTCACAGGATGGAATGTCCTGGAAAAATATGTGGCCTATTCATGGAGCGACGCAAATAAGCTCCCCCCCCCCTCCACCCTCTCTCTCTCTCTCGCAAAAATGGACAAGCCCCCAGGATGAGTGTGTGTGGTTACATCTTTATGTTCACCTTAGTTCTTCTTTTATCTGTTGGTGGGTGGTGTGTGTGTTCATGTGTGTGTTTGTGCATGCATGCTGTTATTATGTATGGTGTGTGTGTGTGTGTGTGTGTGTGTGTGTGTGTGTGTGTGTGTGTGTGTGTGTGTGTGTGTGTGTGTGTGTGTGTGTGTGTGTGTGCGCCATGGTCCAAGCCTGAGGGATGGAGAGAGAGAGTGCTTTGCTAACGACTGGCTTATAAACTAAGCCTAGCGCTGTGGGATAAGTACACACAGAGTAAAAACATACTATACAGGCTCTATACAGTCTCTATATGGGCTCTATTCATACACGGGCTCCATATGGGATCTATTCGGGCTCTACTCTGGCTCTATTCGTACATGGGCTCTATTTGTACACGGGTTCTACACAGGCTCTATTCAGGCTCTACACGGGCTCTATACGGGCTCTATTCGTACACGGGCTCTATTTCTACACAGGCTCTACACAGGCTATATTTCTACACAGGCTATACACCAGCTCTATTCGTACACAGGATCTAACGAGCTCCACATGAGCTCTATTCGTACACAGGCTCTATTTGTATACGGGCTCCAAACGGGCTTTATTTGTACACAGGCTCTATACGGGCTCTACACGGGCTCTATACGGGCCCCACACAGGCTCTATTTTTAAAACGGGTTCTACACGGGCTCTACAAGGGCACTATACGGACACTAAATGGGCTCTATTCGTACACATGCTCTATACGTGCTTCACATGAGCTCTATACGGGCTCTACACGGGCTCTACTCGTACACAGGCTCCACACGGGCTCCATTCGTATACGGGCTCTATTTTTACACAGGCTCTATTCGTACAAAGGCAAAAAAAAGGCTCTATACGGGCTCCACATGGGCTCCACACGGGCTCTATTCGTACACGGGCAAAAAAAAAGGCTCTATACGGGCTCTACTTGAACACGGGCGCTATTCGTACACAGGCTCTATATGGGCTCCTCAAGGGCTCTACACAGGCTCTAGTCATACAAAGGCTCCACATGGGCTCTATACAGGCTCTATTCGTACACAGGCTCTACACGGGCTCTATACGGCCTCAATTCGTGCACAGGCTCTATATGAGCTCTACTCGTACACAGGCTCTATACATGGGTGCCACAAAGGCTCTATTTGTAAACGGGCTCTACATGGGCTCTATTCATACACAGGCTCTATACAAGCTCCACACGGGCTCTATTCGTACACAGGCTCTATACGGGCTCCACACGGGCTCCATTCGTACACAGGCTCTATACGGGCTCTATTTGTAAACGGGCTCTACATGGGCTCTATTCATACACAGGCTCTATACAAGCTCCACACAGGCTCTATTCGTACACAGGCTCTATACCGGCTCTATTCGTACATGGGCTCTATACGGGCTCCATTTGTACACAGGCTCTATACGGGCTCTATTCGTACACAGGCTCTACACGAGCTCCACATGGGCTCTATTTGTAAATGCGCTCAACATGGGATCTATTCGTACACGGGCTCTACATGGGCTCTACACAGGCTCCATACGGGCTCTACACAGGCTTTATTCATACATAGGCTCTATATGGGCTCTATTCGTACACAGGCTCTATACGGGCTCTACACGGGCTCTATACGGGCTATATTCGTACACAGGCTCTATTTGTACATGGGCTCTATACGGGCTCCACACAGGCTCCATACGGGCTCTATTCGTACACGGGCTCTACACGGGCTCTATATGGGCTCCACACGGGCTCTACTCGTACACAGTCTCTAATCGTACACAGGCTCTATATGGGCTCTATTCATACACAGGCTCTACACAGGTATTTTGTTAGGATCTGAGTCTGTCTGACAGTTGAAGGGTTTAGTTTGGCAGAGGCCTTGGTATGTTAACGAACACAGAACACAGAGAGAGAGGACTGAGGAGTGTTTGTGTGTGTTTGTTTACAGTGTGTCCTCTCAGCTGATGTGTTGTTGAGTCAAAGCAAACAGCGTGTCTGAACCAGCCTGTGGAGAGTTTAACTTTGTTTGTGGCTGATTGAAACACACACACACACACACACACACACACACACACACACACACACACACACACACACACACACACACACACACACACACACACACACACACACACACACACACACACACACACACACACACACACACACACACACACACACACACACACACACACACCTAAGGTTAGAGAGAACATCATGTTTGTTGTTTGTTGATGATTAGATTTGGATGTTTGCAAACTCCATCACTATGATGATGTGGCCGGTGACAATTTATTTCTTGAAAGTCCACTATCTTTAAAACTTGACTGCTGATCAATGCTCATAGTAGTTTGACCTAGATTGTTTGTGTGTATGCCTTGATATGTAGGCTACGTGTGCCTTTAAAAAGAGCTGTTCTTAGTCACGATGCAATGCAATTGAGGTTTATGTAGTCTGTCCGCGAAGAGATTGCAAATGTGGTTTAATTCTCTCAACGATCCCGATCCAGGCTACACGTGTTGTAGAGCAGCAAAGTGCTTAATTTGACGTATTTAGTTTATTCACACACACACACACACACACACACACACACACACACACACACACACACACACACACACACACACACACACACACACACACACACACACACACACACACACACACACACACACACACACACACACACACAGAGAGGCAGAGGATTGACTGTATGTGAAACATTGATTTCACTCTGTCACACATGAATCAATGCATTGAACAGTGCAGTCACTTCTGCTACATACACCCTTAAATAATCATAATTTATCCTCTGTCAGGTCCCAGTAGGTCACTAGTAGAGAAGACTACGTCCTAATTATCATTTGTAGTATCCTCTGTCAGGTCCCAGTAGGTCACTAGTAGAGAAGACTACGTCCTAATTATCATTTGTAATATCCTCTGTCAGGTCCCACTAGGTCACTAGTAGAGAAGACTACGTCCTAATTATCATTTGTAATATCCTCTGTCAGGTCCCACCAGGTCACTAGTAGAGAAGACTACGTCCTAATTATCATTTGTAATATCCTCTGTCAGGTCCCAGTAGGTCACTAGTAGAGAAGACTACGTCCTAATTATCATTTGTAGTATCCTCTGTCAGGTCCCACTAGGTCACTAGTAGAGAAGACTACGTCCTAATTATCATTTGTAATATCCTCTGTCAGGTCCCACTAGGTCCCTAGTAGAGAAGACTACGTCCTAATTATCATTTGTAATATCCTCTGTCAGGTCCCACCAGGTCACTAGTAGAGAAGACTACGTCCTAATTATCATTTGTAATATCCTCTGTCAGGTCCCACCAGGTCACTAGTAGAGAAGACTACATCATAATTATAATTTGTAATATCATCTGTCAGGTCCCAGTAGGTCACTAGTAGAGAAGACTACGTCCTAATTATCATTTGTAATATCCTCTGTCAGGTCCCACCAGGTCACTAGTAGAGAAGACTACGTCCTAATTATCATTTGTAATATCCTCTGTCAGGTCCCACCAGGTCACTAGTAGAGAAGAGTACATCTTATAAGCCTTCACACTGAGGATGTCCAGAGCAGAGCTGGGCTCAGGGCAGACTGTGGACAAGCATGTTTAGAACGGCCTGTAGGTCTGTCTGTAGGGGGTTTGTATGTATGTATGTATGTATGTATGTATGTATGTATGTATGTATGTGTGTGTGTGTGTGTGTGTGTGTGTGTGTGTGTGTGTGTGTGTGTGTGTGTGTGTGTGTATGTGTGTGTGCACATGTAATATGTTTGCAAATGCAATGTTATCTTGCCCTGCTTGTGAAGACAAAGGGAATATCCCTGCAGCACTGCACAATCAAACCAGACATTACCTATCAATGCATGAGCTGATCCACACACACACACACACACACACACACACACACACACACACACACACACACACCTACATCACTGCACTTCTTATCACAGTAACAAAGGTTACTCAATTGCTGCATGAATGTGTGCAACATAGCAGCAATAACCGCAACATTGACGGTTTAAGGTCAGTATTGGTCCACAGCTGCTGTCTATCTCCCGTTGCAGATGGTAGCCTCTCTCCAATGCAATCCCATCTATCTAGCAGCAGCTCCCCTTACAGAACAATGGAACCTGGCTAGTGCTTTGGATGGCTGGGTTCCCTTACCTCTCTTAAACGATTAGTTACAGCGATATTATTCACGGTTATTCGACCGCCATGATATCGTCATCAACTCAGATTTATAGCATGTGTGTGGTGGCGGGGTGATCCCTCGCTCATATAGGGTTAGGCTACGACCTACAGACAGCACAGTACAGTACAGTACCAAGCGTAATGCATTGCATCTGTATGTAGTTAAGGGAAGGCACGCATGCATTGCAGACTGTGTGTATTAAACACACACGCCCGTTTATAATGGCAAGTCAGGAGACTTCATTTCCTTGTCCCTATTCTGCACACGCATGCACCCCCGGCGCGCACATACATTTTTCTTGTGAAGAATGAGGATGGCAAACAAAGCGGAGGAACGCCCCCTACGAAGACACACAGTAGTTTACTTATGTGTGTGTGTGTCATGACAATGTCATCTGGGCTAGGCTGAATTTCAAATGCCGAAGAAAATTATTCAATACGACAATACTCTAAACTACCATGTAGCCAGCTGCCTAAATAAGATTGCGTGTATGTTTTTCACAAAGACCACTGTCCACATTTATAACCCTGAAATACACATTTAGTTGTTATAACGTCATTACAATAGTACAATAGTATTGACACCATGTTTTTACAAAATGTAAGCAGTAAATCAGCCGTTAGCTAGCTTACAGAACATAATTCAGTAACCATGAAAAAGCTTTGTTACTCACCAGAGCTGTAACTATCAGCTACACGAAGGGGACGACAGGCTTGACACATAAAGTGTTAACTAGACATTTCCTTCATCTCAGAAGCGGAGTTTAACTTTTTGCCTTTTATCTTAGCTTCAGGACAGCCCTGTCCGATTTCACATCAAGTGTCTCTTTTCACATTCAAAGATCAATCGGATTGCTATCAAAACCAACGTTAGCTATCTTCGAAGAGAAGTTGATTGCATCGTTGATCATCGAAATTTTCCGTCTCGTCTTGTCGTCTCTCCTCTCCTCTCTGACCACATAGCTAGCTAGCTCCTTTGCTTGCTGACTATTTTGCATGTATCTGCTTTTCTGCGCTTCAGCTGTTTTCGCCCTCGCCCATGAAATAGCTCAGTGTCCCTTTAAACAGGTCGTCACTAGCTACCACAGTCACAAAGTCATAAACTCCGCCTATTTATACAATTTATCTTCTTAAAATCTGATTTTAAACCCTAACCTCAACCCTAACCTTAACCGCACTAGTGACCTTATGCCTAACCATAACCTTAAATTAATACCAAAACTCAAATTGTTTTTTTTCATGAATTTTACACAATATTGCCAATTTTGACTTTGTGGCTGTGGTAACTATTGAAAACACTTTAAACAACGATGTTTCCGGGGTTTGCTGAAAAATAAATGGGGGTGGAGTTTACGGCCAGCTGGGCACCTGTCATTTAAGCGATTGGTCAGTTGGATTTCCATGAACCAACCAGAGTTCGCTCATTTTTGATTTAACAAATATATTCAAATATCTCGGACGATCATTAGTTTAGGCGTTTGTGACGTTTAGCTAAGACACGCCCAGTACACGTGTTATTTGTCCCCGCTTCTCCTCCAGAGGTGCATTCAGTTCGCTTGAACGTTTACTATGTTGCGGAACGGTTTGTATTGAACGACACGTTACCCAAAAACTTTCTTCTATGTTCTTGAACAGATCAGTATAGACTTTGAGGTACGTTTGCTCCCGTTTGGTGGGTGTGGCGAGGTGTGGCTTGAAGGAATGCGTGACGTGTTTAAAGGGCAGTGGGTTAGCCAACCCACAAACCAAACCTTCCCCCGTTTTTCAACTGCTCGTTCAATACAGTACCGTTTCCGTTCAACTGATTGTTCCAGAACATAAAAACTTCCTGAACACAGCCCAGGTTGCAGAACGCAAACAAGAGACGAATGGAGCTGAAGTCTCTACAATTAGAGGCCCACATCAATCCAAACCCTTCACAAAAACAACTTTAAATCTCACAAATCCTTGAACATAATGCTCATGAAACAACTGACCATTCTATAATTGACATGTATGATAGCCTTCTAATGGTTACTGAAGCTGTCAATGACGAGACAGACAGCTGATGATGACATAGTTCTACTGCGACTGCACTATAAGCTTTAATCCTGTCTGTTTTCAACAGCGATTTCCACATAGCCATGTTCTCATTCAGCTAGAATACAGGAGCTAGGAGGGTTCGTGAACCATAAAAATACAGAAGCTAGGAGGGTTCAAGAAGGTCGTCATTAGTTACCACTGCCACAAAGTCATAATCCCCCCCCACCCATTTCTTCAATTTATCTTCCTCTTAAGGATCGGACTCTTTTTTTTTTCCATTTTAAAATGACATACCCAAATCTACCTGCCTGTAGCTCAGGACCTGAAGCAAGGATATGCATATTCTTGATACCATTTGAAAGGAAACACTTTGAAGTTTGAGTAAATGTAAAATTAATGAAGAAGAATATAACACATTAGATCTGGTAAAAGATAATACAAAGAAAAAAACATGCTTTTTTTTATCATCTTTGAAACGCAAGGCCACAATGTATTATTCCAGTTTAGGCGCAATATAGATCTTGGCCACTAGATGGCAGCAGTGTATGTGCAACGTTTTAGACTGATCCAATGAACCATTGAATTTCTGTTAAAAATGTTGTATCACGTCTACCTAAATGTGCCTAATTGGTTCATTGATACATTTTCAAGTTCATAACTGTGCACTCTCCTGAAACAACAGCATTATATTATTTCGCGGTAATAGCTATTGTAAATTGGACAGTTAGATTAACAACAATTTAAGCTATGTAACATAGGTTAATCATACTCTCCTTGTGTTGTGTTTTGTTCAAAGAAATCCCCCCAGCCAGTGGTCCCAGTTGAGCATTATTTATTATCTGTAGTTAAATAGGAAACAGCACGTTAGTTGTGCAGAGTTTAGTGGTGTTGATGGCTGTTGATGGTAAAATCTGTAGCATGAAAACAACTCTGTTAACAGTGAGCTTATATGACCATTACATCGGTGAATGCTAGCTAACAGACTTATATACTGTACAGCAATCATATACTAAAGCACATCCTAGAAGGCCCCTCAATCCCTAACAGGTACCTTATACCCACACATGTATGAATCAGGAATGTACAGAAAACTTGAACACATTGTAAAATATAAAAATAGAATACAGTATTCAGAAGGTGACCTACCCCTTGCATCACATTTCCATACTGGGGAGACCTGACGTTCGCCATCTCCCCCTATCTGCAAGCGGGGCCAATAACAACACACCTTATTGTCTTTGGAATTGAACCATCCAATAAGAATGATTGAACATTAAATACATATTTCTTTAGAGGCAAGTGGAAACATAACCAACCCTGTTACATTCTCCCCTGTTGATTTACACCTGTATACTATAAAGACATAATCAAAATAAAAACAAAATGAGGTATGCAATACATATGTCACCAAAGACTATTCTCTGAAGAGAATTAGGGGAATTTAAATACCTCGTAGGAAAACATGCCCGTTACATGTTCAGTACGCTCGGTGACAATAAGAACCTCAGACAGAAAAACCTTGGCCTACTTGACCTCTGACCCATTACCTCCATGGGGCTTCTTGAAAGTAAAACCCCCAAAAATGGGCTAAAGACCTGGAAATCTACAGACCAAATTGGATTCTAATCCTACACCCACACAGGTATTCTAACGAACGCCGTATGAAAAACCCTCTGTGTTTGCATAGTCTCTATGAGTCTCACTGGGCGTTTCCTAACCCGACCAGCCCCTGACCTGACAGGCCTAGCAGAGTTATCATTACGGCTAACCTGTTTAACTACAACCACCATTGATGGGTCACTGTCCACAGTCGGTGGATAGTCAAGGTCAAGGGTTCTGTGACTGTTGCTGGAGCTTGTGCTACCAGCGGCATCTTCAGAATGCCTTCCTTCTTCAGAGGGTTCGGACATTTCTTCTCCAAAGGTTACTTCTGACACGCTTGTGCCACCAGTGGCACCCTCAGAATGTGGTGAGTTCTGAGGGTCCCTCACCAGTGGCCCATCTTCCAGCACATCTGGGGTCTCTTCTTCAGAGGGCTCTGTCTGTGATTCCCCCGGAGGTCTGCTCTGATACCCACACACTAGTCCTCTCATCCATGTCCATTTCTGGTATATCATTCATGGATGAGGCCTCCACCTCCTCACTCTGATCCTCACGGTCTCCCTTATTAGGTGTCTTCCAAGGTAGTATCAGGGAGAAGCAAGAAGTTTACAGGCATTATCAGATTATGGTGGACTGTTTTCTCCTGGCTAGTTGACATATTCTGTATCTTGAAGATGTGGATGTCACTATTCTTCTCAGTAACAATATAGAGGTTGTTCTCCCAACAATCAGCCGGCTTCCTCTTTCCACATTCACCCTTATTCGCCAGCAGCACCTACACCACTATCTGATTGGGGCACCACAGTCTACACTACTATCTGATTGGGGCACCACAGTCTACACCACTATCTGATTGGGGCACTACAGTCTACACCACTATCTGATTGGGGCACCACAGTCTACACTACTATCTGATTGGGGCACCTCACAAGGTCCAGCACTGCCCCCCCCACCCCGTGCGGGACCGCTAGTTTTCCTGCCGTTGAGCCGTGTTGCTGTTTGACGGAGCGACGGGGAGTTACCAATGAAGCGGCTGGACATCCTTGACGTGTGTGGGCACAGCTGCATAAAAGAGGAAGCAGAGGTGGTGTGAATAACAATGATCTATGATGCTGTGATTTGCATCCCCACACACTTTGCATTGCAAAGATGGGTTCTCCCTTCTCCTGGGCCTCCTCTGGAAACGGTTATCATAGCCGCCTACAGGTTGCTGTGGCCTCTGCTCCAAAGACCCGTTCAAGCATGGCAATCACACGATCCAATGCCTCGGATGAGCCATTTATGGGCTGCGGCAAGGGGTCCGGGCAGTTTGCAACAGGCGACACTGGCCTACTTACTTCCTGCGTCAGTGTGGTGACCAATGGTGGCAGCCGCAAGGGACGTGGAGCCTTGCACTTCCTCTGGTACTGCTCCAGCCTGGCACGGACCTCCGCAGCCGTCCACTCGTGCAATGGTTTGCACATGGCTATCAACGACAGCTCTGGGTTCGGACAGTGCTTGATGAACATGACAGTCAGAACACGTGATGGATTGTCTATCTCCTTGTTCTGCCTCTTCAAACAGTCCTCTGCCACCTCTATGGCTCTGTTCAGTCTGATCCAGTAATCAAATGGAGTCTCACCTTCCATTGGCAACGTAGAATAAACATCAGCTAGGGGCATGTCAGAGTTGATTGTGTCGCTAAAGTGATGCTTCAGAATGTCAAAAACCGGTCTAGGGCCCTGGCTTAAGTCACCTGGGTTACTGCGTAGGTTTATTCTTACCACATCCCGTGGCCGCCCCATCAGCTCGCCCAAAAACTTCATCTGACCTCTCCTGCCCACCATAGCCCTTCTTCTACATGTACACTAACATGATCTCCTCCCACTCGTGCACTTCTCTGAACCATGCCCCATGAAACACACTGGTTCCCTGACATCATTTTCCACTGCTACATTTAGACTAGAGGTGGCCCCAACATGGGTACCACCAACATAATCATCCTTCTGAAGTTCCACCCCATCTCCCATAGCCTTTGATTCCAAACAAGAGGCGATATTTTCACCTATGGAGTGAACTATCTGCTTAACAATGCCCGCCAGGAAATCCACAGACACATCCTCCGTCCTAGGACGAGGTGAAACTGGCTCGAATGCACTGAGTTGAGGTAGCTGTAAATCATGTGGAAGGTGCACACTTGCCTGTGCAGTTGGCCTGGCCAGAAGGGTGGAAGTAAGTGGAGAAATAGCTGCCCCCCTACCCGCTGGCGGTGAAGGGTTAAACATGAGAACTCCCCTACTGTACCTCTCCCAAAACTCTCCATTTATTTATTATAATTTTGTTGTTGTTGTTGTTGGTGAAAACAAAGGTAAATAAAAATCATCACAATCAATATCAACACACTTATAAAATCATCTTGAATATAATGCACTCAAAATAAAAGTTCAGTGGTAGTTGCACACTCCTCTAACAAGAATCAACACAGAAAAGTAACAAAAGAAACAGCCTCATAAATATCTCTGTCGCCACCTTGTGGCAAAAAGTGGCGTCGCACTCAAGTTAATTGGCATCGGAAAGTTACAAGCATAACAGCACAATTACATCACTAACTAATCATACTATCACCACATACAAGTAATGAACAGTATATTATATTTCCCCCATTCACTCATGCTACCAGGAGCCTCCTGAGAATTCCGCTCGTGCAGAATGCAAAACAGTTCACATGCACAACACGCCTCCGGTGTGCATCAGCAACCGCCGTACTTCTTGAAGCCGGCTCGCGGATCCCTCCACGTGACGTCCTGCGAAGACGAGTCTCGGCACCAGTGCACATAAATGAATCGTACTATCATTGTGTTGTGTTTTGTTCAAATAAATCCCACCAGCCAGTGGTCCCAGTTGAGCATTATGTATTATCTGTAGTTAAATAGGAAACAGCACAAGGCTTAACGACGTTGATGGTAAAATCCCTTGCATCACATTTTCATACCCGGCATGAACAAAATACAACACAAAATATAACGTGTGTAAATAGCTGTAGTTAAATAGGAAACATGCCGTTAGTTGTGCAGGGCTGTGGCTTAATGTTGTTGATGGCTGTCGATAGTAAAATCTGTAGCATGAAAACAACTGTTAGCAGTGAGTTTATGTGACCATTACATCGGTGCGTGTTAAAATGTGATTTTAAATCTAACCTTAACCCTAACCACTCTGCGAACCTTATGCCTAATCCTTATCTTAAATTAACAACAAAAAGCAAATGTTTGTTTTCATTAACTTTTACAATATAGCCAATGAATTTGTGGCTGTGGTAACTAGTGGAAACCATAGCGGATTCCAGGAACTAGGAGGATCCAGGAACCATAGCCATGTTCTCATTCGGCTAAGAATACAGGAGCTAGGAGGATCCAGGAACCATAGCCATGTTCTCATTCAGGTAAGAATACAGGAGAATACAGGTGTTTGGCTGGTAGGGATATCCTTGTCTCATCGCGCTCCAGCGACTCCTGTGGCGGGCCGGGCGCAGTGCGCGCTAACCAAGGGGGGCGGGTGCATGGTGTTTCCTCCGACACATTGGTGCGGCCGGCTTCCGGGTTGGAGGCGCGCTGTGTTAAGAAGCAGTGCGGCTTGGTTGGGTTGTGCTTCGGAGGACGCATGGCTTTCGACCTTCGTCTCTCCCGAGCCCGTATGGGAGTTGTTCAATGCTAATACAGTACACCACAGGATGTTTTCATGCTGGTCAAGGGCAGTCAAGTCTGGAGTGAACCAAGGGCTATATCTGTTCTTAGTTCACATTTTTTGAATGGGGCATGCTTATTTAAGATGGTGAGGAAAGCACTTTTAAAGAATAACCAGGCATCCTCTACTGACGGAATGAGGTCAATATCCTTCCAGGATACCCAGGCCAGGTCGATTAGAAAGGCCTGCTCGCTGAAGTGTTTTAGGGAGCATTTGACAGTGATGAGGGGTGGTCGTTTGACCGTGGACCCATTACGGACACATGCAATGAGGCAGTGATCACTGAGATCCTGGTTGAAGACAGAAAAGGTGTATTTAAAGGGCAGGTTGGTCAGGATGATATCTATGATGGTTGTGTTGATGGATGTGTGGTTGTACCTGGTAGGTTCCTTAATAATTTGTGTGAGATTGAGGGCATCTAGCTTAGATTGTAGGAGGGCTGGGGTGATAAGCATATCCCAGTTTAGGTCACCTAACAGTACGAACTCTGAAGATAAGTGGGGGGCAATTAATTCACATATAATTCACATAATTCACATCGCAGGGCACAGCTGGGGTCTATAACAAATGTCAACAGTGAGAGACTTATTTCTGGAAAGGTGGATTTTCAAAAGTAGAAGCTCGAGCTGTTTGGGCACAGACCTGCATAGCATGACATAACTCTGCAGAATATCTCTGCAGTAGATTGCAACTCCACTCCCTTTGGCAGTTCTGTCTTGGCGGAAAATGTTGTAGTTGGGGATGAACATTTCAGAATTTTTGGTGGCCTTCCTAAGCCAGGATTCAGACACGGCTAGGACATCTGGGTTGGCAGAGTGTGCTAAAGCAGTGAATAAAACAAACTTAGGGAGGAGGCTTCTGATGTTAACATTCATAAAACCAAGGCTATTACGGTTACAGAGGTCAACAAATGAGAGGGCCTGGGGAATAGGACTGGAACTGGGGGCTACAGGGCCTGAGTTAACTTCTACATCACCAGAGGAACAGAGGAGGAGTAGGATAAGGGTGCGGCTAAAGGCTATAAGAACTGGTCGTCTAGTGCGTTGGGAACAGAGAATAAAAGGAGCAGATTTCTGGGCGTGGTAGAATAGATTCAGGGCATAATGTACAGACAATGGTATGGTAGGATGTGAGTACAGTGGAGGTAAACCTAGGCGTTGAGTGACTATGAGAGAGGTTTCGTCTCTAGAGGCACCAGTTAAGCCAGGTGAGGTCTCTGCATGTGTGTGGGGTGGGACAAAAGAGCTATCTAATGCATGTTGAGCGGGACTGAGGGCTCTACAGTGAAATAAAACAATAAGAACTAGCCAAGACAGCTGTAGACAAGGCAATTTGACATTAGAGAGAGGCATAAAGCAATCACAGGTGTTGATCAGGAGAGCTAAGACAACAACGAGTAAATGGCAATGAATGGGCAGAGCAGGTCATTTAGGTACATACAGGACCTGAGTTCGAGGCTGGGGCCGACAGGTAAACAAAATGACGTACCGTGTTATTGAAACAGTCCAGGGGGCATCAGCTGTGTAGCCGAGTGATCATAGGGTCAAAAGAGCAGCAATAGGTGAGTCAGGGTGCTGTTCGGTAGTCACTACTACGCTAGGGGAGCAGGGGACACAGCGGTCAGAAAAGCTAGTGGGCCGGGGCTAGTAGATGGTTCTTCGGCGACATCGTAACAGAATAGCCTGTTGAGACCACATCGGGTGATCACATCGGCAGTCCAGTCGTGGTGGATCGGCGGGGCTCCGTGTCGACAATAAAGTGTCCAAGCCAAATGGCAAAGGAGGTATTGTAGCCCTAGAATTAGCTGGTATATGGGCCTAGCTCAAGGCTAGCTCAAGGCTAGCTGGTGCTTGCTTCGGGACAGAGGTGTTAGCTAACAGTAGCCACTCGTTTGCAGCTAGCTAGCTGCGATGATCCGGTGTAATGATCCAGAGCGGCAGGAATCCGGTGATGTGGTAGAGAGAAGCTGTCCGATATGCTCTGGGTTGATATCGCGTTGTGCAGACTGGCAGGTATTGTCCGAGCTAAGGTTGGCTGGTGACCGAGAAAACGGTGAAGACCGCTAGCCGTGACTAACAAAGACTAGTAGCTAGTTAGCTGGCTAGCTCCTGATGGAAGTTCCAGTTATAAGGAATAAAAATAGCATATCCCTACCACATTGGGTGAGGCGGGTTGCAGGAAAGTATATTTAGTTCGTAGATAGAAAGTGAGATTAAGATATATACGAAAAAGACCGGCTATTTACACGGGATAAGACAAAGACAAACACACACACACACACACACACACACACACACACACACACACACACACACACACACACACACACACACACACACACACACACACACAAGTATATCCATCTCAATCTGTTGACTGTCGTCCCAGGCCACGACTTTCTGCCACAGCCTCAATCTCTCTTTATGTCTTGATGAATTAAAATGTTCAATTAGTGATAATCTATGACCAAGATATACTTTTAAAGGATTTACAGAGAATGATACATAGAAATACAACCTAGAGCTAGGTCATTGCATCAAACCCTGGAAAACATCAGTAACAGGGGCATTAGGACCAATTCATCTGGTCAATTCATCTGGTCAATTCATTGTCAATTCATTTAAGTAGTTTGAGAAAATAATGAGACATTTTATGGAATCAATTACATCCAAAATCTGTACAAATACAATCACACAGCTAGTCTGCCTGTTCAGTTCAGGGTTTGCAAAATTCCCATTACAATTAGTGATGTTGCAACAATGTTAACTCTGATGTTTATGCTTGTAGAAATTACTCCTAAAAATGATGTTTCACTTGCAATTATTTACAATCTGGACACATACAGTTATAAACAACAACAACAACAGTAATCACAATAATAAGGAAGGCAGAAGAAAAGTTTGGGTATATGGGTCGAGGTAAATTAAGGTTATGGTTCGGTTCAGGACCTAGGGTTGGGTTAAGGGTAGATATAGTTTCAGTGAGGTTAAAGTAAGGTTAAGGTTAGGGAAAGGCATGATGTTAACACTGGGTTAGCATAGCACTGTCCACTGCCAATCATTTTCAGCTGGTGAAATATACACTGCCTTATGATAATAATAATGACAACGACATATCTTACCTGGGCCAGTTGTAGGCCCTCCATCAGTAGTTGACATGTCTTACCTGGGCCAGTTGTAGGCCCTCCATCAGTAGTTGACATGTCTTACCTGGGTCAGTTGTAGGCCCTCCATCAGGAGTTGACATGTCTTACCTGGGCCAGTTGTAGGCCCTCCATCAGTAGTTGACATGTCTTACCTGGGCCAGTTGTAGGCCCTCCATCAGTAGTTGACATGTTTTACCTGGGCCAGTTGTAGGCCCTCCATCAGTAGTTGACATGTCTTACCTGGGCCAGTTGTAGGCCCTCCATCAGTAGTTGACATGTCTTACCTGGGCCAGTTGTAGGCCCTCCATCAGTAGTTGACATGTTTTACCTGGGCCAGTTGTAGGCCCTCCATCAGTAGTTGACATGTCTTACCTGGGCCAGTTGTAGGCCCTCCATCAGTAGTTGACATGTCTTACCTGGGCCAGTTGTAGGCCCTCCATCAGTAGCTCCAGCAGTTATTGGAGTCTGTTGATCTCCTCCTGTTGGAGCCGGCTATCCTACGCTTCAGGGTCTCTTTCTGCCTCAGTCTCTGTCTCTCTGCCTCCCTCAGTCTCTGTCTCTCTGCCTCCCTCAGTATCTGTCTCTCTGCCTCCCTCAGTATCTGTCTCTCTGCCTCCCTCAGAATCTACCCCCCTCAGTCTCTGTCTTTCTCCCTCCCTCAGTATCTGTCTCTCTGCCTCCCTCAGAATCTACCCCCCTCAGTCTCTGTCTTTCTCCCTCCCTCAGTATCTGTCTCTCTTCCTTCCTCAGTCTCTGTCTCACTGCCTCCCTCAGTCTCTGTCTCACTGCCTCCCTCAGTCTCTGGCTCTTTCACTCAGGATCTCTTCCATTATTCATTATACTCCTATCTTCTTTTAAAAAGGTTCTGGGATTGGCTGTCTCAGACTGTAATTGTTCTATTATCTCGTTCTTCTCCATTCCTCCATTCTTCCATTCCTCCATTCTTCTTCTCCTTCTCCTCCCAGAGGCGCACTGACGTCTGTCTAGTTTGTCTATCTTGCCTATCAGCTCAAGCATGTGGACTTCCTTCTCTATACAGCTCTTCTCTGGCTGCTTGTAGCTGGTAGCAAAGAAAAATCTACACATTATTTAGGAAATGAACTCAGGATATGTATTCATGTTTTTATTACAATATTAAAACACTAATTCAACATCTATTCAATTATAACTAGTATTAAATACACAACTGTGACTTTCAGTATGTGAATGAAGTTGGGTCATGTGTAGCTCTGGTCCAGTGCGTTACATATGTCTTGCTGATGCTTAGTCTTCCATCAGCAAGCCGCACGTAACACACTGGACTAGAGGTAGGTAATGTGATGAGTTACTTACAGACTGTTCCACGTGATAGGAAGGGGGTAAAAAGACAGTCCCAGTAGGAGAAGGAGATCGTCCAGAAGAAGAAGAGGTGTCCATCTCTTCAGAGGAACTACAGGTAACAGCCTAATCTCTCTGTCACCAATCAACACTAAGTGAATGGAGATCACAACTCAATATGTTAAAGGGGCAATCGGCGGTTCAAACCATAAAGCTGCTTCCCTGTCACCTTTTTTGGGTACACAGCTTAGGGATGGGGGGGCTAGAGTAATGTGCAAGGACACATGGGGGGGATTAGACAGGGTGACAGTTGTACTAAGCTCATGAGGCAATTATAAGTATCAATGGGTATATATATTATTAATTCTAAAGTCCCAAAATAGATGTAGCAATTGCAGATTGCCCCTTTAAATACTGAGATTGACATTTTTTTCAATCCAATCTAAATAGTGTCACAACATTCTGTTTGACATTGATTTATGTAAACACAATTATATAGAACTCACCTTTTCACCGTAATTCCACTCAGGTGTTGTTCACTCAACTCATGTTCTTTCCGTAAATGAAGAGACGCATTCATTCAGCAACAATGTGTGTTTTTCTGTATGTCTGTCACTAGAGGGCGCTAGTGGACACAACATTGACTCACACTTGGCCAGTGAATTCAGAAATAGCACAGCCTACTACAGGACTCCTGCTCTAGTCTACACCCCATCCTGCATCAGTACAACTCATATGATACCTCATCACAACTTCATAACCACAGCAGACCTGGATTGTGTACACAAAATCCTTCAGGCTCGGAGTGCTGATCTAGGATTAAGCCTCATGTCCATAATTTTTTTAAATTTAGATCTAATAGACAGAACTGATCTTTGATCAGCACACTATGAGACTTTGTGGAATATGAGCCTATGGGAAAGAGCCTTTCTGTATGCTAGACAGTACACAGGCAGCATATTTACCAATACACTTCACAAACAAAAAACTGTTGAAGTTTGTTTACTGCATTTCTATACTGTGTCCTCATCTGTAGCTACGGCCCTGCGTTCAACGAAATACAACCGACAACCTTAGCCTACAAATAGAAATACAAATGTAGGCAGGGTTGGACGAACGAATTTCGGGCCCCGGGCCACCGACCTCTTTTTTTGGGGATTTAAAAAATATATATATTTGGGAAATCAACTTCCTGCATTTTAACACATTTTGCCGTGGTGCAGAGAGAAACATTTCCCGTTCTGTAATGTTATTCTAAACATTTTGTCATGGGGCTGAGAGAAACATTTTCAGTTCTGTAATGTTATTCTACACATTTTGTTATGGTGCAGAGAGAAACATTTTCAGTTCTGTAATGTTATTCTACACATTTTGTCATGGTGCAGAGAGAAACATTTTCAGTTCTGTAATGTTATTCTACACATTTTGTCATGGCGCAGAGAGAAACATTTTCAGTTCTGTAATGTTATTCTACACATTTTGTCATGGTGCAGAGAGAAACATTTTCAGTTCTGTAATGTTATTCTACACATTTTGTCATGAGGCAGAGAGAAACATTTTCAGTTCTGTAATGTTATTCTACACATTTTGTCGTGGTGCTGAGAGAAACATTTTCACTTCTGTAATGTTATTCTACACATTTTGTCATGAGGCTGAGAGAAGATTTTGCTGTTTTAAAATACATTTCCTGCAATTCTACATATTTTGCTATCATATGCTATCCGACTGTCCCGTTGGGGGCCCTCTGGAGGTCGGGGCCCCAGAGCAAGTTCCCTGCGTGCCCGTTCGGTAATCCGGCCCTGAATGTAAGTGTTTAGTCAGTAACGGTATACAAAATAATAACATAATAGCCATAACACTAGGCTATAAACAAACACAAAATCACATATCAGGTGCATGCAACTGTCTGGAAACTGTTCAGTGCATCAAATAAAGAATGATAGTGGCTTCTAGCAGCCAAAAGGCCATATTAGCATGGGCAGCGCCATTTAGGACTCAGCGCCATTTTAATGTAGTCAACTGGGTGGGACTTCCAACACCGTTGGCTGATCCCTCCTGGTGACCCTGTTGGAGTCATGTCTACTTTAAAATGGAGATAGCTTAAATGGCTCACTCCATGCTGTCACAAATGCTATAATGACACAGATACAAAGATGAGTCCTCTATCCAGTGTTACCATGTTCGTGGTTTTCGTTTAAAATTGGCCTACTTTGAAAACTATTTCACAGGTGAAAATGTATTGGTCGTGGGTGGCGGGTTTTTGGGCTACTTCAAAATTGCAAAGCGGCCGCCATGGTATTTCTTTTAATGTTTTATAATATATATACAGTACCAGTCAAAAGTTTGGACACAACTACTCATTGCAGGGTTTTTCTTTATTTTTTACTATTTTCTACATTGTAGAATAATAGTGAACACATCAACACTATGAAATAACACATAGTGAATCATGTAGTAACCAAAAAAGTGTTAAACAAATCAAAAATATATGTTATATTCTTCAAAGTAGCCCCCCTTTGCCTTGATGACAGCGTTGCACACACTTTTTTGGTGTCTTCACTATTATTCTACAATGTAGAAAATTGTAAAAATAAATAAAAACCCTGGAATGAGTAGGTGTGTCCAAACTGTTGACTGGTACTATATATATATTTATATATTTATATATATATATATACCACTTTGACCTGCTGCTGCTCACTATCAGACAGTGAACAGGCTGTGAGTGAGAGAATGAATGGTGGAGGGAGAGGTGTGGGTGTTCATTGACATAATTGGTTGAGAGAGTGCTGCAGCAGAGACAGCTGGGTAACGGAGACAGAGCAGCGCGCGGGCACGTCGTGACAACTTTTTACCAGTTGTAGTTAGGCTATTTAGATCGGTCATTATGGAGACAACCCTTTTCCCATAAAACATATTGACCCGGTAGAACTGGCATCACCCTCACCAACTGCTGGACTTCACCTGTTCCCCGAGCCACCTGAATCCATCTGATCCGTTTTCAGTTGGTCACAGTTAGCTCGAGAACCCGCCTATTCCAATGAATTATAATCTCTTATTGGTTTTTCCCTGTGACAGTCATTCCTCCTCGCCGCCTGCCTGTTGAGTGTGATGCACTGGCGTGTCTAATCTCTCCGCTGTAGTTCCCCCATAATGGCGCGTCTCGATCTGGAGCAGCTTTCGTCTAACTAACTCCTCATCGAAGTGAATGGCAGCGGCTCGTCATCCATTCCCTGAACTCGGAAGGGACTGGGAGGGTAGTTTTGCGATGCAACAAGCGTTTGTGGAGTAGACTACATCCATTGAAACGGAATAGGTTGTTTTGAAATTCTTGGCAGACTGTTGCGCCAGGAAACACAAATCTCAGTGGCGATGTCCCTGCTGTGCGTCAGAGGTGGGTTCTTTTTTCTTTCACTAACCTTTTATTATACTGTAAATATCTGTCACATTACTGACGTAGGTAGGCCTATTTGATCATCTCAAATCAATGTTTTGCGCACAGGAAAGTTGTCTGTAGCTATTGGGTAGATGCGCATATCGAGTTGTCACGTTACAGTCCAAACTTGACCTGTACCGATAGTGAGCTATTCTATAACACCCTTTAATCTCTGACACGCATGTACATTGCATTTGGGCTTTATATTTAACTTTTGATTTGACGATTTAGGCGTATGACTTTTGATTCAACCAATGTTTTCGCTATAGTTAACGGTCAGTCAGTTAACCAATTGGCCACTGAAGTTATTCTACTTTGGCTACCTTGTTTCACCGTATCATCCTCTCTTGCCATATCGTTCAATTATGCGCTTAGTGCAGGTCTTCATTGTTCAGTCATGATAGTTTGAATGAGTTGAGTAAGCTACTGTTATTTAGCAACACAGTGCTTCTCTGTCTGTACTGTCCCTGGAAGACACTATATAATTCATTTAGATTTCTATCCCACTTTGTACAACTGGTCAACGAATCATCAGAACCTCCGATTTAGCGAATCTGGTGTGCTACTGGTGGAATATATATATATGAACTGCAATGGAGGCTGCTGAGGGGAGGACGGCTCATAATAATGGCTGGAATGGAGTCAATGGAAGGGTATCAAACACATCAGAGGTGGTTTCCATGTAGTTGATACCACTCCATTGCAGCTATTTATTATGAGCTGTCCTCCCCTCAGCAGCCTCCGCTGATGAACTGGCCAGGGGCTTGCCTGACGACTCAAACTGAATTCTTCCTCTGCTCTATGTTCTCTACGTACTTCAGTCTGACTGACAACATTGATGTCGTCCGTGGTGATTTCCAAATGAGGGGTGTTGTACAAAACGAAGTCATCAGCGATTGGTTTATCTCTAACCATTCAGAGTATCAAAGCCAATGACACGTTTTCAAACCAACATGGCTCTGGCCCAACCCATTGGTTTCTGAGACTAACGGTTAGAATGTTTTGTTTTTCAAGATATCGTCGAGGAGGTACTCAGGTCCAGACATTACGGAGGAGAAACTAACATCTGTGGGCGTAGCTTTAGGATGGAAAATGAGTTTGGGTAGCCAGGCAAGCTAGGGGGAGGACAGGTTTGAGAAAGGAGAGACTAAAGGGGACTTTTCTGACCAGCATCCAATTGACAGCTGGACAAACCAAAACCTACAACTGAGCCTAACCTTAATCCTATCCTTAACCAAACCCTTAACCCGTAAACACTGTTTTAGGAACACTGTGGGGAATATGGCCATAACACATGTATCGTGCCTAACATTATTTGGATGTGAGTTGAGTCTCCAGATCCGTTCCAGTCTAGTCCACTACTATAATCCATGACTACATCCAAAAGGGCACACTATACCCTAGTCCACTACTTTTGACCAGAGCCCATAGCGCTCTGGTCAAAAGTATTGCTCTATGTATGGAATAGTGTTTTCATTTTGGGATGAATGACAA
Source organism: Salvelinus alpinus (assembly GCF_045679555.1). Lineage (NCBI taxonomy): Eukaryota > Metazoa > Chordata > Actinopteri > Salmoniformes > Salmonidae > Salvelinus > Salvelinus alpinus. Next base: position 8,038,686 of record NC_092104.1, on the reverse strand, counting down.
TCATGTTGCTTGATTCACCCTGTGTGTCCTGGATACCTCCTCTTATCAATGGGTGTGATTTGGCCTGAAGCTGTGGAGGCCGGTAGCAACCAACCAGACCATTCTATTACTGAGCAATGTAACACAGAGAGTCAGGACAGCTGGGTCTCCTCTGGGCTCTGTCAAGTACAACACACACACACTGTCTGGAGGAGGCGGCAGTCTGGAGGAGGCGGCAGTCTGGAGGAGGCGGCAGTCTGGAGGAGGCGGCGGTCTAACCCTGTCCTGTCTGGAGGAGGCGGCGGTGTGACCCTGTCCTGTCTGGAGGAGGCGGCGGTCTAACCCTGTCCTGTCTGGAGGGGGCGGCGGTGTGACCCTGTCCTGTCTGGAGGAGGCGGCGGTCTAACCCTGTCCTGTCTGGAGGAGGCGGCGGTGTGACCCTGTCCTGTCTGGAGGGGGCGGCGGTGTGACCCTGTCCTGTCTGGAGGAGGCGGCGGTGTGACCCTGTCCTGTCTGGAGGAGGCGGCGGTCTGACCCTGTCCTGTCTGGAGGAGGCGGCGGTCTGACCCTGTCCTGTCTGGAGGAGGCGGCGGTCTGACCCTGTCCTGTCTGGAGGGGGCGGCGGTGTGACCCTGTCCTGTCTGGAGGAGGCGGCGGTCTGACCCTGTCCTGTCTGGAGGAGGCGGCGGTCTGACCCTGTCCTGTCTGGAGGAGGCGGCGGTCTGACCCTGTCCTGTCTGGAGGGGGCGGCGGTGTGACCCTGTCCTGTCTGGAGGAGGCGGCGGTCTAACCCTGTCCTGTCTGGAGGAGGCGGCGGTGTGACCCTGTCCTGTCTGGAGGGGGCGGCGGTGTGACCCTGTCCTGTCTGGAGGAGGCGGCGGTGTGACCCTGTCCTGTCTGGAGGAGGCGGCGGTCTAACCCTGTCCTGTCTGGAGGAGGCGGCGGTGTGACCCTGTCCTGTCTGGAGGAGGCGGCGGTCTAACCCTGTCCTGTCTGGAGGAGGCGGCGGTCTAACCCTGTCCTGTCTGGAGGAGGCGGCGGTGTGACCCTGTCCTGTCTGGAGGAGGCGGCGGTCTAACCCTGTCCTGTCTGGAGGAGGCGGCGGTGTGACCCTGTCCTGTCTGGAGGAGGCGGCGGTCTAACCCTGTCCTGTCTGGAGGGGGCGGCGGTCTGACCCTGTCCTGTCTGGAGGGGGCGGCGGTCTAACCCTGTCCTGTCTGGAGGAGGCGGCGGTGTGACCCTGTCCTGTCTGGAGGAGGCGGCGGTGTAACCCTGTCCTGTCTGGAGGAGGCGGCGGTCTAACCCTGTCCTGTCTGGAGGGGGCGGCGGTGTGACCCTGTCCTGTCTGGAGGAGGCGGCGGTGTGACCCTGTCCTGTCTGGAGGAGGCGGCGGTCTAACCCTGTCCTGTCTGGAGGAGGCGGCGGTGTGACCCTGTCCTGTCTGGAGGAGGCGGCGGTGTGACCCTGTCCTGTCTGGAGGAGGCGGCGGTGTGACCCTGTCCTGTCTGGAGGAGGCGGCGGTGTGACCCTGTCCTGTCTGGAGGAGGCGGCGGTGTGACCCTGTCCTGTCTGGAGGAGGCGGCGGTGTGACCCTGTCCTGTCTGGAGGAGGCGGCGGTGTGACCCTGTCCTGTCTGGAGGAGGCGGCGGTGTGACCCTGTCCTGTCTGGAGGAGGCGGCGGTGTGACCCTGTCCTGTCTAGAGGAGGCAGCAGTCTAACCCTGTCCTGTCTAGAGGTAGCAGTCTGAACCTGGACCTCTCCTTTCCTGAGCCTTGATATTTCTCAGTGAGAAATGGCACCAGAACCTGTTTTAGTTCTATTGATGGGAAGCGTGTGTGTGTGTGTGTGTGTTCCTTCCTGTAAAGGGGACCCTTCAAGGCCTGTCAACATGTCTATCAGGAGGCCAAGGCAAGACAGCAGGAGAGGGCTCTGATGACAGCTCAGTCAATACACTGCTGTTTTAGGATCATAATTAGAGCAGGGCTGTATTACTAATGCTCCTGCCTCTCGGGTGGGACTGGGGGGTGGACAGAATCTAACAGGTACAGTACAAATCCTCTTCTTGAAAAGTTACCAAGTGAAAATAATGTTAATAGATTCAACATTTAGAGAGCTGTGGTATGACTGAAAGTGAGGGTAAAATATCGGTCAAACAGTTAATGGGTTTGGTGCTGTTTCACGTGAAGTTCAAGGGGGATAGTGGAGGTCTGGTTAGAGAGATATAGAGGAGGTCTGGTTGGAGGGAGATAGTGGAGGTCTGGAGAGAGATATATAGAGGAGGTCTGGTTGGAGGGGGATAGTGGAGGTCTGGTTAGAGAGATATAGAGGAGGTCTGGTTGGAGGGAGATAGTGGAGGTCTGGAGAGAGATATAGAGGAGGTCTGGTTAGAGAGATATATAGAGGAGGTCTGGTTGGAGGGGGATAGTGGAGGTCTGGTTAGAGAGATATAGAGGAGGTCTGGTTGGAGGGAGATAGTGGAGGTCTGGAGAGAGATATAGAGAGATATAGAGAGAGAGATATAGAGGAGGTCTGGTTAGAGAGATATAGAGGAGGTCTGGAGAGAGATATACACTGCTCAAAAAAATAAAGGGAACACTTAAACAACACAATGTAACTCCAAGTCAATCACACTTCTGTGAAATCAAACTGTCCACTTAGGAAGCAACACTGATTGACAATAAATTTCACATGCTGTTGTGCAAATGGAATAGACAAAAGGTGGAAATTATAGGCAATTAGCAAGACACCCCCAATAAAGGAGTGGTTCTGCAGGTGGTGACCACAGACCACTTCTCAGTTCCTATGCTTCCTGGCTGATGTTTTGGTCATTTTTGAATGCTGGCGGTGCTTTCACTCTAGTGGTAGCATGAGACGGAGTCTACAACCCACACAAGTGGCTCAGGTAGTGCAGCTCATCCAGGATGGCACATCAATGCGAGCTGTGGCAAGAAGGTTTGCTGTGTCTGTCAGCGTAGTGTCCAGAGCATGGAGGCGCTACCAGGAGACAAGCCAGTACATCAGGAGACGTGGAGGAGGCCGTAGGAGGGCAACAACCCAGCAGCAGGACCGCTACCTCCGCCTTTGTGCAAGGAGGAGCAGTGCCAGAGCCCTGCAAAATGAGGTCTGGTTGGAGAGATATAATGGAGGGGGATAGTGGAGGTCTGGTTAGAGAGATATAGTGGAGGTCTGGTTAGAGAGGGATATAATGGAGGGGGGATAGTGGAGGTCTGGTTAGAGAGATATATAATGGAGGGGGATAGTGGAGGTCTGGTTTTTGAGATATAATGGAGGGGGATAGTGGAGGTCTGGTTTTAGAGATATAGAGGAGGTCTGTTTAGAGAGGGATGTATGTATATTTAATGGAGGGCGGGCTGGGAGTCTCAGATGTAAGGGATAGTGTGTAGACTAGAGTGAGAGCATTGGACTGATACTAGTACAGAATCAGAGGCTGGACTGAGGGGAGGAGCTAGAGGGAATAATCCTCTGGCCATCTGGTGCCTCTCTCGTGTGTGTGTGTGTGTGTCAGTCATTACGTGGGACAGGGTCCTGGTGTACTTCCTGTCTTCCCTTCACCGTTTGTCTTCCTGACTGGCTCTCAGGGCTGCCCCTAGTTATTTGGTGACCCTAGGCAAGATTTTGAAGTGGGGCCTCCCCACCTCGCAGGCAAAACATTTTAGTAGCCCTACTGTTGACGGCCGGGAGAACTGACCCCAGATCACCAGTCCCAACTAGTGTAGCACGCCATACCTAAACTTTGTTACTTTTTTGATACTAAACATGAAAAACTGTTCGTTACAAGAATGATTAACTCAGTGAAAGACACATTTGAACGCTAGAGTACTGTGCCTGCTGAACTCAGCCTCCACTGGGAGTCTGGGCTGCATCATGTTAGCTCTCCACTTAGCCTGTACTGGGAGTCTGGGCTGCATCATGTTAGCTCTCCACTTAGCCTGTACTGGGAGTCTGGGCAGCATCATGTTAGCTCTCCACTTAGCCTCCACTGGGAGTCTGGGCTGCATCATGTTAGATATCCACTTAGCCTCCACTGGGAGTCTGGGCTGCATCATGTTAGATATCCACTTAGCCTCCACTGGGAGTCTGGGCTGCATCATGTTAGCTCTCCACTTAGCCTCCACTGGGAGTCTGGGCTGCATCATGTTAGCTCTCCACTTAGCCTCCACTGGGAGTCTGGGCTGCATCATGTTAGCTCTCCACTTAGCCTGTACTGGGAGTCTGGGCAGCATCATGTTAGCTCTCCACTTAGCCTGTACTGGGAGTCTGGGCAGCATCATGTTAGATATCCACTTAGCCTCCACTGGGAATCTGGGCTGCATCATGTTAGCTCTCCACTTAGCCTGTACTGGGAGTCTGGGCAGCATCATGTTAGCTCTCCACTTAGCCTGTACTGGGAGTCTGGGCAGCATCATGTTAGATATCCACTTAGCCTCCACTGGGAATCTGGGCTGCATCATGTTAGCTCTCCACTTAGCCTGTACTGGGAGTCTGAGCAGCATCATGTTAGCTCTCCACTTAGCCTGTACTGGGAGTCTGAGCAGCATCATGTTAGCTCTCCACTTAGCCTGTACTGGGAGTCTGAGCAGCATCATGTTAGCTCTCCACTTAGCCTGTACTGGGAGTCTGGGCAGCATCATGTTAGCTCTCCACTTAGCCTGTACTGGGAGTCTGGGCAGCATCATGTTAGATCTCCACTCAGCCTCCACTGGGAGTCTGGGCTGTATCATGTTAGCTCTCCACTCAGCCTGCACTGGGAGTCTGGGCAGCATCATGTTAGCTCTCCACTCAGCCTGCACTGGGAGTCTGGGCAGCATCATGTTAACTCTCCACTCAGCCTCCACTGGGAGTCTGGACCTGTTATGTAGTTAGAGTCGTAAAAACAAAGTAAAATTAGTTGTATAATTCATTCACTAATGCATACAGTAGTACATGGCTGTCTGAAAAAAACGGTTTGGTAAAATCTAATGATATTGAACTCAAAAGATGTCCACGGATTGAAAAAGTCAGCTACTGCGCTGATCTGGGACTTTGGTTAATATTTTTACTGTGTGGTATCATTTTTGGATCAAGTATTGAGATCCTTAACCTGGTATTGGTGTCTAAGTCAAAATTCAGGTATCGTAACAACACTAGTCCCAACGGTTCAATATCTATAGAGCTGTCCATGGTGCTGACGCCCCTTCCGATTGCTGCAAAGTGCTGAATTCTCCTTTGACTGTCTAGGTTTTAAACTGGGGTTGTCTGTGCACCACAACTGTGTTATTAGCCCACTGAGCTATAGCTTAGGCATCAGCTCTATGAAACAAAAAAATTCTTCATGTTTCAGGCCATGTTTAGCCTACTGAGCTAAAGCCTCCTTTGGAAACGTCCATGCAACACGTGTAATAGTCCTCCAACCCATTTGTGCAATTGTAGGAGATTGACATGACATTCCATACAAACGACACAGAGTGACACAAAGGGGGTGGGCAGGAGCCTGATGATGGGGAATTCAGGATATTAAAGAGGATTGTGACATCATTATAATCTGACAGGGTGTTCTCTCTGACCTCTGGTGACCACTGCCTGGCTCTGCTTCCCACTCTCCTTGCTCTCCTCTCGCTCTCGCGGCCCCCTGTTCTCCTCTCTCTCTCTCCACCCCCTGTTCTCTCTCCCCGCCCCCTGTTCTCCTCTCTCTCTCCCCCTGTTCTCCTCTCTCTCTCCCCCTGTTCTCCTCTCTCTCTCTCCGCCCCCTGTTCTCCTCTCTCTCTCTCCGCCCCCTGTTCTCCTCTCTCTCTCCCCGCCCCCTGTTCTCCTCTCGCTCTCTCTCCGCCCCCTGTTCTCTCTCTCTGCCCCCTGTTCTCCTCTCTCTCTCTCTGCCCCCTGTTCTCCTCTCTCTCTCTCCGCCCCCTGTTCTCCTCTCTCTCTCTCCGCCCCCTGTTCTCCTCTCTCTCTCTCCGCCCCCTGTTCTCCTCTCTCTCTCTCTCCGCCCCCTGTTCTCTCGCTCTCCGCCCCCTGTTCTCTCGCTCTCCGCCCCCTGTTCTCTCTCTCCGCCCCCTGTTCTCTCTCTCCGCCCCCTGTTCTCTCTCTCCGCCCCCTGTTCTCTCTCTCCGCCCCCTGTTCTCTCTCTCCGCCCCCTGTTCTCTCTCTCCGCCCCCTGTTCTCTCTCTCCGCCCCCTGTTCTCTCTCTCTCCGCCCCCTGTTCTCTCTCTCTCCGCCCCCTGTTCTCTCTCTCTCCGCCCCCTGTTCTCTCTCTCTCCGCCCCCTGTTCTCTCGCTCTCCGCCCCCTGTTCTCTCGCTCTCCGCCCCCTGTTCTCTCTCTCTCCGCCCCCTGTTCTCTCTCTCCCCGCCCCCTGTTCTCCTCTCTCCGCCACCTGTTCTCCTCTCTCTCTCTCCGCCCCCTGTTCTCCTCTCTCTCTCTCCGCCCCCTGTTCTCCTCTCTCTCTCCCCGCCCCCTGTTCTCCTCTCGCTCTCTCTCCGCCCCCTGTTCTCTCTCTCTGCCCCCTGTTCTCCTCTCTCTCTCTCTGCCCCCTGTTCTCCTCTCTCTCTCTCCGCCCCCTGTTCTCCTCTCTCTCTCTCCGCCCCCTGTTCTCCTCTCTCTCTCTCCGCCCCCTGTTCTCCTCTCTCTCTCTCTCCGCCCCCTGTTCTCTCGCTCTCCGCCCCCTGTTCTCTCTCTCCGCCCCCTGTTCTCTCTCTCCGCCCCCTGTTCTCTCTCTCCGCCCCCTGTTCTCTCTCTCCGCCCCCTGTTCTCTCTCTCCGCCCCCTGTTCTCTCTCTCCGCCCCCTGTTCTCTCTCTCCGCCCCCTGTTCTCTCTCTCCGCCCCCTGTTCTCTCTCTCTCCGCCCCCTGTTCTCTCTCTCCGCCCCCTGTTCTCTCTCTCTCCGCCCCCTGTTCTCTCTCTCTCCGCCCCCTGTTCTCTCTCTCTCCGCCCCCTGTTCTCTCGCTCTCCGCCCCCTGTTCTCTCGCTCTCCGCCCCCTGTTCTCTCTCTCTCCGCCCCCTGTTCTCTCTCTCCCCGCCCCCTGTTCTCCTCTCTCCGCCACCTGTTCTCCTCTCTCTCTCTCCGCCCCCTGTTCTCCTCTCTCTCTCTCCGCCCCCTGTTCTCCTCTCTCTCTCCCCGCCCCCTGTTCTCCTCTCGCTCTCTCTCCGCCCCCTGTTCTCTCTCTCCGCCCCCTGTTCTCCTCTCTCTCTCTCTGCCCCCTGTTCTCCTCTCTCTCTCTCCGCCCCCTGTTCTCCTCTCTCTCTCTCCGCCCCCTGTTCTCCTCTCTCTCTCTCTCCGCCCCCTGTTCTCTCTCTCTGTTCTCTCTCTCCGCCCCCTGTTCTCTCTCTCCGCCCCCTGTTCTCTCTCTCCCCGCCCCCTGTTCTCCTCTCTCCGCCACCTGTTCTCCTCTCTCCGCCACCTGTTCTCCTCTCTCCGACCCCTGTTCTCCTCTCTCCGACCCCTGTTCTCTCTCTCCGCCCCCTGTTCTCCTCTCTCCGCCCCCTGTTCTCCTCTCTCCGCCCCCTGTTCTCCTCTCTCCGCCCCCTGTTCTCCTCTCTCCGCCACCTGTTCTCCTCTCTCCGACCCCTGTTCTCCTCTCTCCGACCCCTGTTCTCTCTCTCCGACCCCTGTTCTCTCTCTCCGCCCCCTGTTCTCTCTCTCCGCCCCCTGTTCTCCTCTCTCCGCCCCCTGTTCCCTCTCTCCGCCCCCTGTTCTCCTCTCGCCCCCTGTTCTCCTCTCGCTCTCTCTCTCGCCCCCCTGTTGTCCTCGCACTCTCTCGCCCCCCTGTTGTCCTCGCGCTCTCTCGCCCCTCTGTTGTCCTCGCGCTCTCTCGCCCCTCTGTTGTCCTCGCGCTCTCTCGCCCCCCTGTTGTCCTCGCGCTCTCTTCTCTTTGTCTGTTGGAGGGCTTTAAATAGAGACCAACCTTGCCACGGGTTGGATTTGTTTTGATAGAGGGAATGATGGGTCGTGAGTTTGCCTTGCTACACACGCAGATGGATTTGACCCGCAGTAAATTGTCACAGAGCAGAGTATTGCTACGTACACACACAGTGGTCATATGTGGGATTAAATGTTACATCATTATATCCTCTCAAAAGTCTGTCACAGATTTTTCAGAGCAGCCATTGCCCAGCAGGCCAAATGGCATTATGATGGCACACAGTCGGCCTCTCTCCTGTGTCCCAATAATCTCTACTTTCTCCTGAAGTGTCGATGTTCACTTCTCCCTATAAATGTAAAAGTATTACATTGCTGTTGGTGCAATATGCTACCTAGAGGGTGTTCCCACCACATTTCCTATACCAGTTATTTTCTGTCAAATCCATGGAAGTGAATAAGTGCACACTTTGAGAGAAAGAAGAGTGACTGTGTGTCACTGTCTATATCCCCCCTCTTCCCCCCCGGCTCCCTCTGAGGCTCCTCCCTCAGGTGGTCCGACTCCGTCTCGGTCCCTCTGGAGCCGGTCTTAATTGGGCTGTTGCCACGGGTTACCAGTGACACAGCTTGGAGTTCAGTCTGTCTAATGATGCAGTCATTAAGTACAGTTGAAGTCGGAAGTTTACATACACCTTTAGCCAAATACATTTTAAACTCAGTCTTTCACAATTCCGGACATTTCATCCGAGTAAAAATTCCCTGTCTTAGGTCAGTTAGGATCACCACTTTATTTTAAGAATGTGAGATGTCAGAATAATAGTAGAGAGAATGATTTATTTCAGCTTTTATTTCTTTCATCACATTCCCTGTGGGTCAGAAGTTTACATACACTCAATTATTATTTGGTAGCATTGCTTTTAAATTGTTTGACTTGGGTCAAACGTTTCGGGTAGCCTTCCACAAGCTTCCCACAATAAGTTGGGTGAATTTTGGCCCATTCCTCCTGACAGAGCTGGTGTAACTGAGTCAGGTTTGTAGGCCTCCTTGCTCGCACACGCTTTTTCAGTTCTGACCACAAATATCTATGGGATTGAGGTCTGGGCTTTGTGATGGCCACTCCAATACCTTGACTTTGTTGTCCTTAAGCCATTTTGCAACAACTTTGGAAGTATGCTTGGGGTCATTGTCCATATGGAAGACCCATTTGCGACCAAGCTTTAACTTCTTGACCAATGTCTTGAGATGTTGCTTCAAAATATCCACATCATTTTCCTGCCTCATGATGCCATCTATTTTGTGAGGTGCACCAGTCCCTCCTGCAGCAAAGCACCCCCACAACATGATGCTGCCACCCCCGTGCTTCACAGTTGGGATGGTGTTCTTTGGCTTGCAAGCCTCCCCCTTTTTCCTCCAAACATAACGATGGTCATTATGGCCAAACAGTTCAATTTTTGTTTCATCAGACCAGAGGACATTTCTCCAAAAAGTACAATCTTTGTCCCCATGTGCAGTTGCAAACCGTAGTCTGGCTTTTTTATTGCGGTTTTGGAGCAGTGGCTTCTTCCTTGCTGAGCGGCCTTTCAGGTTATGTCGATATAGGACTCGTTTTACTGTGGATATAGATACTTTTGTACCTGTTTCCTCCAGTATCTTCACAAGGTCTTTTGCTGCTGTTGATTTGCACTTTTCGCACCAAAGTACGTTCATCTCTAGGAGACAGAATGCGTCTCCTTCCTGAGCGGTATGACGGCTGTGTGGTCCCATGGTGTTTATACTTGCGTACTATCGTTTGTACAGATGAACGTGGTACCTTCAGGCGTTTTGAAATTGCTCCCAAGGATGAACCAGACCTGTGGAAGTCTACAATTTTTTTCTGAGGTCTTGGCTGATTTCTTTTGATTTTCCCATGATGTCAAGCAAAGAGGCACTGGGTTTGAAGGTAGGCCTTGAAATACATCCACAGGTACACCTCCAATTGACTCAAATGAGCTTCTAAAGCCATGACATCATTTTCTGGTATTTTCCAAGCTGTTTAAAGGCACACTCAACTTAATGTATGTAAAATTCTGACCCACTGGAATTGTGATACAGTGAATTATAAGTCAAATAATCTGTCTGTAAACAATTGTTGAAAAATTACTTGTGACATGCACAAAGTAGATGTCCTAACCGACTTGCCAAAACTATAGTTTGTTAACAAGACATGTGTGGAGGGGTTGAAAAATTAGTTTTAATGACTCCAACCTAAGTGTATGTAAACTTCTGACTTCAACTGTATGATGTGGTGTGACAGAACAGTCATTAAGTATGATGGGGTGTGACAGAACAGGGATTAAGTATGATGGGGTATGGCGGAACAGTCATTAAGTATGATGGGGTATGGCGGAACAGTCATTAAGTATGATGGGGTATGGCGGAACAGTCATTAAGTATGATGGGGTATGGCGGAACAGTCATTAAGTATGATGGGGTATGGCGGAACAGTCATTAAGTATGATGGGGTATGGCGGAACAGTCATTAAGTATGATGGGGTATGGCGGAACAGTCATTAAGTATGATGGGGTATGGCGGAACAGTCATTAAGTATGATGGGGTATGGCGGAACAGTCATTAAGTATGATGGGGTATGGCGGAACAGTCATTAAGTATGATGGGGTATGGCGGAACAGTCATTAAGTATGATGGGGTATGGCGGAACAGTCATTAAGTATGATGGGGTATGGCGGAACAGTCATTAAGTATGATGGGGTATGGCGGAACAGTCATTAAGTATGATGGGGTATGGCGGAACAGTCATTAAGTATGATGTGGTGGGGCGGAACAGGCTTTAAGTATGGAGATTATGATAACTGTTAGAGTCCTACAAATATAGGATCTTAATAATTTGAGCCAGTTTTCTACAGCAGGAAAATAATCCTGAAACAACAGGAAATGTGAATTATTATGTGGATTATCATTAATGGAGATTTGTGTAGGGGTGATTTATTGTAAGGAAAATATCAAAGTGGAAATTACTAACTTCAGAAGCCTTTTTAAACCTCAAGTACACTAAGTTAAAAATGTCCTGCATTGCAGGAACGTTATCCTGCAACAGGATGATCAAATTAAGATCCTGCATCTGTATCTGACTGGGAGGGTCAGACTAGAGAGGGAGAGATGACAACAGAACAGATGATCCTAGTACACAGTATGACAGGAGGATGTTTGTCTATGGCTCACACACACACAGACCACATTTCACCTTTCTGAAAACAGCGGTGTGTGTGTAGATGAGCGAAGGGCCCCAGCTGCCACTGTTAAGTGGCTGTAACAGGTCAGTAATGATACAGCCGCCTGGGCGTTCACGTCCAGTCACTCCGTGAGACATACAGCCGCTATATACACACCTGAGGTGTCTACCTGTATAACTGTTCATCAGACTAGACCTGAGGTGTATTTCAGTATGACTGTTTATCAGACTATTTCAGTATAACTGTTTATCAGTCTATTTCAGTATAACTGTTCATCAGACTAGACCTGAGGTGTATTTCAGTATGACTGTTCATCAGACTATTTCAGTATAACTGTTCATCAGTCTATTTCAGTATAACTGTTCATCAGTCTATTTCAGTATAACTGTTCATCAGACTATTTCAGTATAACTGTTCATCAGACTATTTCAGTATAACTGTTCATCAGTCTATTTCAGTATAACTGTTCATCAGTCTATTTCAGTATAACTGTTCATCAGACTATTTCAGTATAACTGTTCATCAGACTATTTCAGTATAACTGTTCATCAGACTATTTCAGTATAACTGTTCATCAGACTATTTCAGTATAACTGTTCATCAGACTATTTCAGTATAACTGTTCATCAGACTATTTCAGTATATGTCTGTCTGTATAAAAAGCTCTTTATGAAGGCTGCTACTACTGTTTTAGGCTTCACCATGTCTCTACTTGTGGATCCCTTACTGTGTGTGTGTGTGTGTGCACCCCTTTGTTCCGGTCCAGAGCAGTCCAGTCGTGCTGAATGAAGAGTGGGTGATATATACGCTGAGCAGATTCTATTACTGTGTGTATGAGCGGGCTTCAGAGGGCTCCTAAAAGCTGTCTTTGATTCAGATGACAGTTCATTAACTCCCTGTGCTTCAAAGGATCTTGCGCCCATGCAGACCTCCCCACACACACTCTCACTCTCTCTCACGTTTGTTTTACTATCCTTGTGAGGACCAAACAATTGATTCCCATTCAAAATCCCATTTTCCCTGACCCCTAACCTTAACCCCAATTCTAACCATAATTGTAAACCTAACCCCTAACCATAATTGTAAACCTAAGCCCAAAAAAGTAATTTCCCTTGTGGGGACTGGCGAAATGTCCCCAATTGTCTGAATTTTCCTTGTTTTACTATCCTGAGGACTTCTGGTTCTCACAAGGATAGTGAAGGCAAAAAACAAAACAAAAAAACACACACACGCCAAAGTCCTTGCTAATGCAGATGGTCTCATCACTGTGTGACTAAAACAATATGGCCCGAAGTGAGATGACTTTGAGATCATCGTTCAATAAAGAGTGAATGAAAGCAAAGGATTTGTCATTCACTGCCAAGACTTTCAGAGTTCTGTGTGTTTCTTAGGGTGAAGTGAGGTTCACCTGGTCTGTTAGCCACCTTACTGCACCTATGAGTCTGGAGGGTTCCCTGTGTTCTATTCTGATTCTCTAAACACATAGGAGAGACCTGTTCTAACCCTGCTTAAAGCATTAGGCTAGGGATTATCCCACCAGAACCACTGCTCCCCCACACACACTCACTCTCATGGAATCACACACACACTGACGGCAGGTGATTTGATATTTACATTTTAGTCATTTAGCGGACGCTCTTATCCAGAGCAACTTACAGTAGTGAGTGCATACATTTTTCATTCGTACTGGTCCGCCGTGGGAATCGAACCCACAACACTGGCGTTGCAAGTGTCGTGCTCTTATCAAGTGAGCCACACATGAATACGATGATTTTGGACAGAGAGGATCCTAGATCAGCACTTAGACGCGTGATACGTACAGCCCAACATCTGCTGACTCTGCGATCTGTCCCTATGTTCTACATTTGAAATGTTTACATTTCAGTCATTTAGCAGACGCTCTTATCCAGAGTGACTTACAGTTAGTGTATTCATCTTAAAATAGCTAGGTGATGGCTAGGTGGGACAACCACAAATCACAGTCACAGTTAGTGTTTTCATCTTAAGATAGCTAGGTGATGGCTAGGTGGGACAACCACAAATCACAGTCACAGTTAGTGTATTCATCTTAAGATAGCTAGGTGATGGCTAGGTGGGACAACCACAAATCACAGTCAGTTAGTGTATTCATCTTAAGATAGCTAGGTGATGGCTAGGTGGGACAACCACAAATCACAGTCATAGAAAGTACATTAGGTTGTGACATTACTCTCTGGTCCCAGAAGAGGACGGTGATACTGCTGTAGTGAACTCAGAACTCGGGTTGAGCTGGGAAATGTATCGGCCTCCAGGGGTGAAGACTATTACAGGTGGACTGACTGGCTGGCGGAGTGCCAACTAGGACACTGGGCCTTTCCTTTGTGTCAGTCTGCCAACCTGACATGAACCGTGGCAAGCTGAGCCGAGCAACGGCTTCAGACAAATCACCTGTTTAACACCCCGGTGTGTGTGTGTGTGGCAGTCTATAAATAATCTCATACATTACTGTCTGTTTCGCCTGCTCTGTCTGTCTCCCTTTCTCTCTACACTCTACAAACCACTGTCGTGGAAGTGTGTTTTTTAATTTGATGTCCCTGTTGATAACAGGACTAACCTTTCTCTTCTCTCTCTCTTTCAGTGAAGAAAGCCAAGCTGCATGGGCCTCCAGGTAAAAAAGACCAACGCACAAACAAGATTTGGTTCTCTGTGCACATTTATCAACAGTGCCTTCAGAAAGTATTCAACATTTATCAAATATATATTTTTCTCATCCATCTACACACAATACCCCATAATGACTGTGAAAACATATATATTTTTGAAATTGTTACAAATTTATTGAAATACAGAAATATCTCATTTACAAAAGTATTCACACCCGAGTTAGGCACCCTTTGGCGGCGATTACAGCTTTGAGTTGTCTTGGCTATGTCTGTAGCAGTTTTCGATTTAGCAATTTTTCTCCCATTCTTCCGTGCAGATTTTCTTAAGCTCTGTTAAGTTAGATGAGGAGCGGCATTGAACAGCAATCTTCAAGTCTTTCCAAAGTTGTTCAATTGGATTCAAGTCTGGGCTTCTGCTGGGCCACTCAAGGACTTTCACATTCTTGTTCTGAAGCTATTCCAGTGTTGCTTTGGCTGTATGCTTGGGGTCATTGTCTGGTCGGAATGTGAATCTTCCGTCTGGCCACTCTACCATAAAGCCCAGATTGGTGAAATGCTGTAGAGACTGTTGTCCTTCTGGCAGATTCTCCCATCTCAGCCAAGGAACTTTGTACTTCTGTCAGTGGTCATTGTTTTGTTTGGTCACCTTTGGTCCTTCTTGCCCGGTTGCTCAGTTTGGTAGGACGGCCAGCTCTAGGCTGGGTAGTTCCATATATTTTGTTTTATTTCTCAATGATGGAGACCATTGTGCTGTTAGAAACTTTAAACACTTTAGAAATTGTTTTATACCCTTCCCCAGACATACACTGAGTGTACAAAACATTAGCAACACCTTCCAAATATTGAGTAGCGCCCCTTTTGCCCTCGGAAGTGCCTCAATTCATCGGCGCGTGGCCTCTACAAGGTTTAGAAACCGTTCTACAGGAATGCTGGATCATGTTGACTCCAATTTTTCCCACAGTTGTGTCAAGTTGGCTGGATATCCTTTGGGTGGTGGATCATTTTTGATACACATGGGAAACTGTTGAGTGTGAAAACCCCAGCAGTGTTGCAGCTCTTGACACACTCCGTGTGGACAGGTGTGTTTATCCAAACAATTGAATTGGCCACAGGTGGACTCGAATCAAGTTGTAGTGACAGCTCAAGGATTATCAAAGGAAATTGGATGCACCTGAGCTCAATTTGGAGCGTCATAGCAAAGGGGTGGGAATAGTTATGTAAATGTGATATTTCATTTTCAATACTTTTGCAAAAAAATTCTAAAAACATATTTTCACTTTGTCATTATGGAGTATTGTGTGTAGATGGGTGAGAAATCTATTTAATCCATTTTAAATTCAGGCTGTAACACAACAAAATGTGGAATAAGTCAAGGGTTATGAATACTCTCTGAAGGCTCTGTACGTGGAGACTGTTGATCAGTCTAGCTGAGAACTCCTGCTTGTCGTCATGGTGCTGGATTAGAGGATATTCTTGACAGACTGTGTCGGCTCTAACTACACTCTCTGGCTAAGTTTTATGACCTCATCGCCAGTCTTTCCCCTCAACTGGCTTTGAGCCCCTTACCTCTCCCCTCTTCCTCTCCTCCACACCGGGTACAGCTGTCCATCCCATCATTTCATCTGGGGATAGATAGATGAGAAAACTGAGAAATAGAATGTGAAATCAGCACAACTGGTCACCTGTAGTGAGATGGAGACGGCACAACTGGTCACCTGTAGTGAGATGGAGACGGCACAACTGGTCACCTGTAGTGAGATGGAAACGGCACAACTGGTCACCTGTAGCGAGATGGAGACGGCACAACTGGTCACCTGTAGTGAGATGGAGACGGCACAACTGGTCACCTGTAGTGAGATGGAGACGGCACAACTGGTCACCTGTAGCGAGATGGAGACTGCACAACTGGTCACCTGTAGTGAGATGGAGACGGCACAACTGGTCACCTGTAGCGAGATGGAGACGCCACAACTGGTCACCTGTAGTGAGATGGAGACGCCACAACTGGTCACCTGTAGCGAGATGGAGACGCAACAACTGGTCACCTGTAGTGAGATGGAGACGGCACAACTGGTCACCTGTAGTGAGATGGAGACGGCACAACTGGTCACCTGTAGTGAGATGGAAACGGCACAACTGGTCACCTGTAGCGAGATGGAGACGGCACAACTGGTCACCTGTAGCGAGATGGAGACGGCACAACTGGTCACCTGTAGTGAGATGGAGACGGCACAACTGGTCACCTGTAGCGAGATGGAGACGGCACAACTGGTCACCTTGTAGCGAGATGGAGACGGCACAACTGGTCACCTGTAGCGAGATGGAGACGCCACAACTGGTCACCTGTAGCGAGATGGAGACGCCACAACTGGTCACCTGTAGTGAGATGGAGACGCCACAACTGGTCACCTGTAGCGAGATGGAGACGCCACAACTGGTCACCTGTAGCGAGATGTTAGGGAGATGGACACAACTGGTCACCTGTAGCGAGATGTTAGGGAGATGGACAAATAGCCCAGTGTGTGAAATAGGGGGAGGGAAGCCCACACACAGATTGTTCCTCAGCAGAGCTGTCCTAAGCCCTTGATTGGAGGAGCATCACTGATAGCGTTGCGATTTGATTGGTCCAGTGCTAATGGAAGCAAAGAAGTGCATTTTCATCAGTCATTTATTTTACTAACAAGGAAGTAAGATCTTCCAAGAGATGTGACGGCACAGGACAATATTGTGTAATGGTAATGGTAACCAGTGGTGTGAAGTCATTTTCCATCTCATATAAAATGCAACCACATTGAGGACCCCTTATGTCCCCTGTTATGGCCCAGTTTAGGAACATCCTTCTAATGATCTAGTTCAGTAAGATGCCAGGAGGCAGGTTCTGTCTTGTCCCTCTGCCGTCCTGTCTGTCTGCTGTCCCAAAGGAGCCTCTCTTTGGGGACATGGCACGGCTCCTAAGTTTCCAAGTTTTTGTGTCATTGAGTTAAACTCGTTTTTGGGGGTTTGAGCACAGTATCAATATCTAGCAAATCAAATTCCTCAGTTTCTCCCTCTTTCTCTCTCTCCTCTCTCTTTCGCTTTGTCTCCCTATCTTTCTGCCTCTCTGCTTCCTCACTCCCTCCCTCTCTCTCTCCTCCATCCCGCTCTTTCTCCCCCCTCCATCCCTGTCAGCTGTCTCAGTGTTTCTAATGTGAATGGAGATTGTTAAAGAGACTCTCTGGTACTTTTTGTTTACTTTTTTTAGCCAGTAGTTCTGAAAGTAACACTCATGAGCTGAAAGTGGTCTCTGAGAATTGCACGCTACATCACATATGTGCACCACGTCATTGATCTCGCTCTGCTGTGTGTGCATCTTGCTAGCTGTCACTCAAACGGAAAGTGTTGGAAAATTGGCGCAGCACAGCTTACAAGAAAAACTGTTGCTTTCAAACTAGGGTTTTCGTGGATAATTTAAGCAAAACCGTAATTCTGCTCATATATTCTGAATGTATGAACTACACATTGACCCATATCCAGGCCAAAGCGGGAGGTTTAAAAAGTATTTAGTAGTCACCAAAGTTCCGGAGCATATCTTTAAAGAACTCGCCACCCGCACAACTCTATCACCGTCCATGGGCTGTACAGGGGAGGAGGGAGGGAGGGAGGGGGGGTCCAGGGGGGGTGTTATGGGCTGTACAGGGTCTTTGTATTGTAACCAGAGGACACATCCCAAATGGCACCCTATTCCCTATAAAGTGCACCATAGCCCTATGGGTCCTGGTCAAAAGTAGTGCACTATATAGTGAATAGGGTGCTATTTGGGATGTGTCCTCTGGTTACAATACAAAGACCCTGTACAGCCCAAAAGTACTCAATTGTCATACTTGAGTAAAAGTAAAGATACCTTCATAGAAAATGACTGAAGTAAAAGGGAAAGTCACCCAGTAAAATACTACTTGAGTAAGTCTAAAGTATTTGGTTTTAAATATACTTAAGTATCAAAAGTAAATGGAATTGCTAAAATGTACTTAAGTATTGAAAGTAAAAGTAGAAATCGTTTCAAATTTCTTATTAAGCCAGTGCTTCCCAAAACTTTTTATAGTCCGGTACCCCTTCAAACATTCAACATTCAGCTGTGTACCCCCTCTAGCACCAGGGTCAGCTGTGTACCCTCTCTAGCACCAGGGTCAGCTGTGTACCCTCTCTAGCACCAGGGTCAGCTGTGTACCCCCACTAGCAGCAGGGTCAGCTGTGTACCCCCTCTAGCACCAGGGTCAGCTGTGTACCCCCTCTAGCACCAGGGTCAGCACACTCTCAAATGTTGTTTTTTGCCGTCATTGTAAGCCTGCCACACACACACTATACAATACATTTATTAAATATAAGAATGAGTGAGTTTTTGTCACAACCCGGCTCATGGGAAGCGACAAAGAGCTCTTATAGGACCAGGGCACAAATAATAATATAATAATAATAATAATCAATAATCTTGCTCTTTATTTAACCATCTTACATATAGAAACTTATTTGTTCATCGGAAATTGTGAATAACTCACCACAGGTTCATGAGAAGGGTGTGCTTGAAAGGATGCACGTAACTCTGCAATGTTGGGTTGTATTGGAGTCTTAAATCATTTTCCTACACATTTACATTTAAGTCATTTAGCAGACGCTCTTATCCAGAGCGACTTACAAATTGGAAAGTTCATACATATTCATCCTGGTCCCCCCCGTGGGGAATGAACCCACAACCCTGGCGTTGCAAGCGCCATGCTCTACCAACTGAGCCACACGGGGCACAGTCTGTGCCTCTATTTATTTAG
Organism: Salvelinus alpinus; assembly: GCF_045679555.1. NCBI lineage: Eukaryota > Metazoa > Chordata > Actinopteri > Salmoniformes > Salmonidae > Salvelinus > Salvelinus alpinus. The sequence continues at coordinate 8,020,186 of NC_092104.1, read as the reverse complement.
TTTTCATGCTAGTGAGGGCTGAGAATCCACTCTCACATAGGTACGTGGTTGCAAAGGGCATCACATGCTGACCAGACCAGACACGTCACGTGCGTGAGCGTGGCAAAATACATTTAGAAATCCATGTTATTCAATTATTGCACCCACATTGCTCGCGCCCGCCAACGCAGATCGCGCTGAAAGTCATCTCCTCATTCGTTTATAGAAGCAGGTACCCACGTGCCATCTCCTCATTGATTATACCCACGTGGGTGATTGAAAGATGAACTTTGTTGCCGGTTGTCGTGGTAATACAATGAAAGTTTAGACGCGATCACCATATAAGTTCAACGATGAAAAAGCCTGGAAGGAGGAGAGATGACTAGAAACCATTCGGTTGGCCGTTTTATGTGTGGATTAATTGTCGGAGTAGAGGTCCTTGTTCATTTCAGGTAAAATAACAACTCAATGTTTATATCCCAAATATCCCAGGACAAATTAGCTAGCAACAGCAAGCTAGCTAAATAGGACTAATTAACGTTAGCTAGCAAGTGCAAGCTAACTAGCTAAATTGCCAGTCCTGTCTGGTACAGCGACGGTGGGTTGTTGCCCATAGGCGAGGTTGTTGCCGGTGATGTCTGGTGAGGAGCTGCCTTACAACAGGCCTACAAGCCCTCAGTCCAGCCTCTCACAGCCTATTGTGGACAGCCTGAGCGCTGATGGAGGGATTGTGCATTCCTGGTGTAACTCGGGCAGTTGTTGTTGCCATCCTGTACCTGTCCCGCAGGTGTGATGTTCGGATGTACCGATCCTATGCAGGTGTTGTTACACGAGGTCTGCCACTGCGAGGACGATCAGCTGTCCGTCCTGTCGTCCGTCCTGTCTCCCTGTAGTGCTGTCTTAGGCATCTCACAGTACAGACATTGCAATTTATTGACCTGGCCACATCTGCAGTCCTCATGCCTCCATGCAGCATGCCTAAGGCACGTTCACGCAGTTGAGAAGGGACCCTGGGCATCTTTCTTTTGGTGTTTTTCAGAGTCAGTAGAAAGGCCTCTTTAGTGTCATAAGTTTTCATAACTGTGACCTTAATTGCTGGCCGTCTGTAAGCTGTTAGTGTCTTAACGACCGTTCCACAGGTGCATGTTCATGAATTGTTTATGGTTCATTGAACAAGCATGGGAAACAGTGTTTAAACCCTTTTACAATGAAGATCTGTGAAGTTATTTGGATTTTTACAAATTATCTTTGAAAGACAGGGTCCTGAAAAAGGGACGTTTCTTTTTTTTGCTGAGTTTAGTTGTGGACTGTCCCTGTAATCCTAGATTCAGACCATTCAGGCGAGAGAAAAACAACACCCAGATAGGCCAGTCGTGTGAGAAACTCGTCATCATGCAAGCGGTCAGACAAGTGAAAATGATGGTCACTAAAGAAAACTTTAAGCTCGTGTTGCAATTTAATACTTTGCCCCTTGATGCACTTCTGTATGTTGTAAAAGCGTTACATGGTTGCTGCCCATATCATTGCATAGTGCAGAAAATACACGAGAGTTCAGGGGCCTTGGTTTTACTTAGTTAACCATTTTCACTGTCTTGTCCAAAACGTCTTTCAAGCTTTCAGGCATTCCCTTGGCAGCAGGAGCCTCTCGGTGGATGCTGCAGTGTACCCAGTGTACCCTGCTTGCACACGCGTTACCACTCCACTATGTCTCCCTGTATGGCTTTTGTGCCATCAGTACAGATACCAACATGAGCAGCAGCTACGTTTGGCTACATACAGACCGTTAGTGGAATTCCCGCAAGAGAGTAACGGTTAATGTGATTGGATGTTAATTATTTGACTAGGCTACCTGTATTTGACATTGTGTTGTTATTTCGCTCAACACTAGATGGTTTATTTGTATTTTTGGCAGTGAAATGAGGCTACTCAGGCGAGAGAGAAAAAACTCACCCAAATGTATAGCTCTGTTGGAAAATATAAATGGACTGTTTGAAAATGGAAAATGATGTATTTTTTTTATGTGAATCACATTTTTATTTGGCGTACCCCAGTTTGGGAATACTTGAATTAAGCAAATCAGACGGCACAAATTTTAAAACATTTTTTATTGCCGGATGGACAGCCAGGGGCACACTCCAACACTCAGACATAACTTACAAATGAAGCATTTGTGTTTAGTGAGTCCGCCAGATCAGAGGCAGTAGAGATGACCAGGGATGTTGTCTTGATAAGTGTGTGAATGGGACAATTTTCCTGTCAGAATGTAACGAATACTTTGGGGTGTCAGGGAAAATGTATGGAGTAAAAAATACATAATTTTCTTTAGGAATGTACTGAGGTAAAAGTTGCCAAAATAATATTGATTTAAAAAATATAGGTCAGTTGAGAAGCCATCCACATGCATGGATACACACACACACACACACACACACACACACACACACACACACACACACACACACACACACACACACACACACACACACACACACATACACACATACACACATACACACATACACACATACACACATACACACATACACACATACACACACACAGACCACTCCATGTCCTTTATTCCCAGACAGACCTGACAGTTGCTAACAGAATGATGGATTATTCTCTGATTAACCCCCTCAGCTCTAGCCAAGCCATTACAGCGGAGCTCAGAGTGATGGATGAAAGTTCTGCAGCCTCGCCATTTCAGATCTGCTAGCTGTACACAGAATCAAGGATCCAGAGGAGGCTGCTGAGGGGAGGACTGCTCATAGAAATGTCTAGAATGGAGTGAATATAATGGTATCAAACAAGTTCTGGAGCATGTCTTTAATTAACTTATCACCCACACAACTCTCTCTCACCATCCACCTCTTCCTCATCTCCTCCCATTGATTCAGCCTGTCTCTGACCAGACTGACTGTTGATTCTTTTCAGACACAATCATTGATTCACTGTCTATCTATCTCAGGAGTCAGATTGAGATGTCTTAAATCTCAGTGGTCACACAGCACATGATTCAGAGTCAAGCTGACTGATTCAGAGTCAAGCTGACTTAGGCTGACTGATTCAGAGTCAAGCTGACTTAGGCTGACTGATTCAGAGTCAGGCTGACTGATTCAGAGTCAGGCTGACTGATTCAGAGTCAGGCTGACTGATTCAGAGTCAGGCTGACTGATTCAGAGTCAAGCTGACTGATTCAGAGTCAGGCTGACTGATTCAGAGTCAAGCTGACTGATTCAGAGTCAAGCTGACTGATTCAGAGTCAGGCTGACTGATTCAGAGTCAGGCTGACTGATTCAGAGTCAGGCTGACTGATTCAGAGTCAGGCTGACTGATTCTGAGTCAGGCTGACTGATTCTGAGTCAGGCTGACTGATTCTGAGTCAGGCTGACTGATTCTGAGTCAGGCTGACTGATTCTGAGTCAGGCTGACTGATTCAGACTCTGAGTCAGGCTGACTGATTCAGACTCTGAGTCAGGCTGACTGATTCAGACTCTGAGTCAGGCTGACTGATTCAGACTCTGAGTCAGGCTGACTGATTCAGACTGAGTCAGGCTGACTGATTCAGACTCTGAATCAGACTCTGAATCAGACTCTGAATCAGAGTCTGAAGCTGACTGATTCAGAGTCTGAAGCTGACTGATTCAGAGTCTGAAGCTGACTGATTCAGAGTCTGAAGCTGACTGATTCAGAGTCTGAAGCTGACTGATTCAGAGTCAAGCTGACTTAGGCTGACTGATTCAGAGTCAGGCTGACTGATTCAGAGTCAGGCTGACTGATTCAGAGTCAGGCTGACTGATTCAGAGTCAGGCTGACTGATTCAGAGTCAGGCTGACTGATTCAGAGTCAAGCTGACTGATTCAGAGTCAAGCTGACTGATTCAGAGTCAAGCTGACTGATTCAGAGTCAAGCTGACTGATTCAGAGTCAGGCTGACTGATTCTGAGTCAGGCTGACTGATTCTGAGTCAGGCTGACTGATTCAGAGTCAGGCTGACTGATTCAGAGTCAGGCTGACTGATTCAGAGTCAGGCTGACTGATTCAGAGTCAGGCTGACTGATTCAGAGTCAGGCTGACTGATTCAGAGTCAAGCTGACTGATTCAGAGTCAAGCTGACTGATTCAGAGTCAAGCTGACTGATTCAGAGTCAGGCTGACTGATTCTGAGTCAGGCTGACTGATTCTGAGTCAGGCTGACTGATTCTGAGTCAGGCTGACTGATTCTGAGTCAGGCTGACTGATTCAGAGTCAGGCTGACTGATTCAGAGTCAGGCTGACTGATTCAGAGTCAGGCTGACTGATTCAGAGTCAGGCTGACTGATTCAGAGTCAGGCTGACTGATTCAGAGTCAGGCTGACTGATTCAGAGTCAGGCTGACTGATTCAGAGTCAGGCTGACTGATTCAGAGTCAGGCTGACTGATTCAGAGTCAGGCTGACTGATTCAGAGTCAGGCTGACTGATTCTGAATCAGGCTGACTGATTCAGACTCTGAATCAGGCTGACTGATTCAGACTCTGAATCAGGCTGACTGATTCAGACTCTGAATCAGAGTTTGAAGCTGACTGATTCAGAGTCTGAAGCTGACTGATTCAGAGTCTGAAGCTGACTGATTCAGAGTCTGAAGCTGACTGATTCAGAGTCTATCTGTTACGCACCCCAATTTGATTCTCAACACACAAACACACACATATGCACGCCCTCCCCCAGTCAGCAGCCATAGAGTACTACAGTATTCATTAGAGAAGATGGGCCCAGTAAATGTCAGGCTGCCTGGGCGCTCTCCGTCTTGAGTGTGACAGAATATTACTTATTTACTTCCATAACTCCTCTTCTCTTAATTATGGATGAAGCTGTCTGTGGGGCTCTACTACAGGGGTGTTATGGGCTCCACTACAGGGGTGTTATGGGCTCTACTACAGGGGTGTTATGTGCTCTACTACAGGGGTGTTATGGGCTCTACTACAGGGGTGTTATGGGCTCCACTACAGGGGTGTTATGGGCTCTACTACAGGGGTGTTATGGGCTGTACAGGGGTGTTATGGGCTCCACTACAGGGGTGTTATGGGCTCCACTACAGGGGTGTTATGGGCTCCACTACAGGGGTGTTATGGGCTGTACAGGGGTGTTATGTGCTCTACTACAGGGGTGTTATGGGCTCCACTACAGGGGTGTTATGGGCTCCACTACAGGGGTGTTATGGGCTCTACTACAGGGGTGTTATGTGCTCTACTACAGGGGTGTTATGGGCTCCACTACAGGGGTGTTATGGGCTCCACTACAGGGGTGTTATGGGCTCCACTACAGGGGTGTTATGGGCTCCACTACAGGGGTGTTATGTGCTCTACTACAGGGGTGTTATGGGCTCCTGTACAGGGGTGTTATGGGCTCTACTACAGGAGTGTTATGGGCTCCACTACAGGGGTGTTATGGGCTCCACTACAGGGGTGTTATGGGCTCCACTACAGGGGTGTTATGTGCTCTACTACAGGGGTGTTATGGGCTCCTGTACAGGGGTGTTATGGGCTCTACTACAGGAGTGTTATGGGCTCTACTACAGGGGTGTTATGGGCTCCACTACAGGGGTGTTATGGGCTCCACTACAGGGGTGTTATGGGCTCCACTACAGGGGTGTTATGGGCTCCTGTACAGGGGTGTTATGGGCTCTACTACAGGAGTGTTATGGGCTCTACTACAGGGGTGCTATGGGCTCCACTACAGGGGTGTTATGGGCTCCACTACAGGGGTGTTATGTGCTCTACTACAGGGATGTTATGGGCTCCTGTACAGGGGTGTTATGGGCTCTACTACAGGAGTGTTATGGGCTCTACTACAGGGGTGTTATGGGCTCCACTACAGGGGTGTAATGGGCTCCACTACAGGGGTGTTATGTGCTCTACTACAGGGGTGTTATGGGCTCCACTACAGGGGTGTTATGGGCTCCACTACAGGGGTGTTATGTGCTTTACTACAGGGGTGTTATGGGCTCCACTACAGGGGTGTTATGGGCTCCACTACAGGGGTGTTATGTGCTCTACTACAGGGGTGTTATGTGCTCTACTACAGGGGTGTTATGAGCTCCACTACAGGGGTGTTATGGGCTCCACTACAGGGGTGTTATGGGCTGTACAGGGGTGTTATGGGCTCCACTACAGGGGTGTTATGGGCTCCACTACAGGGGTGTTATGGGCTCCACTACAGGGGTGTTATGGGCTCCACTACAAGGGTGTTATGGGCTCCACTACAGGGGTGTTATGGGCTCTACTACAGGGGTGTTATGGGCTCCACTACAGGGGTGTTATGGGCTCCACTACAGGGGTGTTATGGGCTCCACTACAGGGGTGTTATGGGCTCCACTACAGGGGTGTTATGGGCTCCACTACAGGGGTGTTATGGGCTCTACTACAGGGGTGTTATGGGCTCCACTACAGGGGTGTTATGGGCTCCACTACAGGGGTGTTATGGGCTCCACTACAGGGGTGTTATGGGCTCCACTACAGGGGTGTTATGGGCTCTACTACAGGGGTGTTATGGGCTGTACAGGGGTGTTATGGGCTGTACAGGGGTGTTATGGGCTCCACTACAGGGGTGTTATGGGCTCCACTACAGGGGTGTTATGGGCTCCACTACAGGGGTGTTATGAGCTCCACTACAGGGGTGTTATGGGCTGTACAGGGGTGTTATGGGCTCTACTACAGGGGTGTTATGGGCTGTACAGGGGTGTTATGGGCTGTACAGGGGTGTTATGGGCTCCACTACAGGGGTGTTATGGGCTCCACTACAGGGGTGTTATGGGCTCCACTACAGGGGTGTTATGGGCTCCACTACAGGGGTGTTATGGGCTCGGTGTGGCTCCCGTGTGGTCCCGTGTGGCTCAGTTGGTAGAGCATGGCACTTGCAACGCCAGGGTTGTGGGTTCATTCCCCACGGGGGGACCAGGATGAATATGTATGAACTTTCCAATTTGTAAGTCGCTCTGGATAAGAGCGTCTGCTAAATGACTTAAATGTAAATGACTTAAATGTTATGGGCTGTACAGGGGTGTTATGGGCTCCACTACAGGGGTGTTATGGGCTCCACTACAGGGGTGTTATGGGCTCCACTACAGGGGTGTTATGGGCTCCACTACAGGGGTGTTATGGGCTCCACTACAGGGGTGTTATGGGCTGTACAGGGGTGTTATGGGCTGTACAGGGGTGTTATGGGCTCCACTACAGGGGTGTTATGGGCTGTACAGGGGTGTTATGGGCTCTACTACAGGGGTGTTATGGGCTCCACTACAGGGGTGTTATGGGTTCTACTACAGGGGTGTTATGGGCTCTACTACAGGGGTGTTATGGGCTGTACAGGGGTGTTATGGGCTCTACTACAGGGGTGTTATGGGCTCTACTACAGGGGTGTTATGGGCTCTACTACAGGGGTGTTATGGGCTCTACTACAGGGGTGTTATGGGCTGTACTACAGGGGTGTTATGGGCTGTACGGGGGGTGGGGGCTCCACTACAGGGGTGTTATGGGCTCCACTACAGGGGTGTTATGGGCTGTACAGGGGTGTTATGGGCTCTACTAAAGGGGTGTTATGGGCTCTACTACAGGAGTGTTATGGGCTCCACTACAGGGGTGTTATGGGCTCCACTACAGGGGTGTTATGGGCTCCACTACAGGGGTGTTATGTGCTCTACTACAGGGGTGTTATGGGCTCCTGTACAGGGGTGTTATGGGCTCTACTACAGGAGTGTTATGGGCTCTACTACAGGGGTGTTATGGGCTCCACTACAGGGGTGTTATGGGCTCCACTACAGGGGTGTTATGGGCTCCACTACAGGGGTGTTATGGGCTCCTGTACAGGGGTGTTATGGGCTCTACTACAGGAGTGTTATGGGCTCTACTACAGGGGTGTTATGGGCTCCACTACAGGGGTGTTATGGGCTCCACTACAGGGGTGTTATGTGCTCTACTACAGGGATGTTATGGGCTCCTGTACAGGGGTGTTATGGGCTCTACTACAGGAGTGTTATGGGCTCTACTACAGGGGTGTTATGGGCTCCACTACAGGGGTGTTATGGGCTCCACTACAGGGGTGTTATGTGCTCTACTACAGGGGTGTTATGGGCTCCACTACAGGGGTGTTATGGGCTCCACTACAGGGGTGTTATGTGCTTTACTACAGGGGTGTTATGGGCTCCACTACAGGGGTGTTATGGGCTCCACTACAGGGGTGTTATGTGCTCTACTACAGGGGTGTTATGTGCTCTACTACAGGGGTGTTATGAGCTCCACTACAGGGGTGTTATGGGCTCCACTACAGGGGTGTTATGGGCTGTACAGGGGTGTTATGGGCTCCACTACACGGGTGTTATGGGCTCCACTACACGGGTGTTATGGGCTCCACTACAGGGGTGTTATGGGCTCCACTACAAGGGTGTTATGGGCTCCACTACAGGGGTGTTATGGGCTCTACTACAGGGGTGTTATGGGCTCCACTACAGGGGTGTTATGGGCTCCACTACAGGGGTGTTATGGGCTCCACTACAGGGGTGTTATGGGCTCCACTACAGGGGTGTTATGGGCTCTACTACAGTGGTGTTATGGGCTCCACTACAGGGGTGTTATGGGCTCCACTACAGGGGTGTTATGGGCTCCACTACAGGGGTGTTATGGGCTGTACAGGGGTGTTATGGGCTGTACTACAGGGGTGTTATGGGCTGTACGGGGGGTGGGGGCTCCACTACAGGGGTGTTATGGGCTCCACTACAGGGGTGTTATGGGCTGTACAGGGGTGTTATGGGCTCTACTAAAGGGGTGTTATGGGCTCTACTACAGGAGTGTTATGGGCTCCACTACAGGGGTGTTATGGGCTCCACTACAGGGGTGTTATGGGCTCCACTACAGGGGTGTTATGTGCTCTACTACAGGGGTGTTATGTGCTCTACTACAGGGGTGTTATGAGCTCCACTACAGGGGTGTTATGGGCTCCACTACAGGGGTGTTATGGGCTGTACAGGGGTGTTATGGGCTCCACTACACGGGTGTTATGGGCTCCACTACAGGGGTGTTATGGGCTCCACTACAGGGGTGTTATGGGCTCCACTACAAGGGTGTTATGGGCTCCACTACAGGGGTGTTATGGGCTCTACTACAGGGGTGTTATGGGCTCCACTACAGGGGTGTTATGGGCTCCACTACAGGGGTGTTATGGGCTCCACTACAGGGGTGTTATGGGCTCCACTACAGGGGTGTTATGGGCTCTACTACAGTGGTGTTATGGGCTCCACTACAGGGGTGTTATGGGCTCCACTACAGGGGTGTTATGGGCTCCACTACAGGGGTGTTATGGGCTGTACAGGGGTGTTATGGGCTCTACTACAGGGGTGTTATGGGCTGTACAGGGGTGTTATGGGCTCCACTACAGGGGTGTTATGGGCTCCACTACAGGGGTGTTATGGGCTCCACTACAGGGGTGTTATGGGCTCCACTACAGGGGTGTTATGGGCTCCACTACAGGGGTGTTATGGGCTGTACAGGGGTGTTATGGGCTCTACTACAGGGGTGTTATGGGCTGTACAGGGGTGTTATGGGCTCCACTACAGGGGTGTTATGGGCTCCACTACAGGGGTGTTATGGGCTCCACTACAGGGGTGTTATGGGCTCCACTACAGGGGTGTTATGGGCTCGGTGTGGCTCCCGTGTGGTCCCGTGTGGCTCAGTTGGTAGAGCATGGCACTTGCAACGCCAGGGTTGTGGGTTCATTCCCCACGGGGGGACCAGGATGAATATGTATGAACTTTCCAATTTGTAAGTCGCTCTGGATAAGAGCGTCTGCTAAATGACTTAAATGTAAATGACTTAAATGTTATGGGCTGTACAGGGGTGTTATGGGCTCCACTACAGGGGTGTTATGGGCTCCACTACAGGGGTGTTATGGGCTCCACTACAGGGGTGTTATGGGCTCCACTACAGGGGTGTTATGGGCTGTACAGGGGTGTTATGGGCTGTACAGGGGTGTTATGGGCTCTACTACAGGGGTGTTATGGGCTCCACTACAGGGGTGTTATGGGCTGTACAGGGGTGTTATGGGCTCTACTACAGGGGTGTTATGGGCTCCACTACAGGGGTGTTATGGGCTCTACTACAGGGGTGTTATGGGCTCTACTACAGGGGTGTTATGGGCTGTACAGGGGTGTTATGGGCTCTACTACAGGGGTGTTATGGGCTCTACTACAGGGGTGTTATGGGCTCTACTACAGGGGTGTTATGGGCTCTACTACAGGGGTGTTATGGGCTGTACTACAGGGGTGTTATGGGCTGTACGGGGGGTGGGGGCTCCACTACAGGGGTGTTATGGGCTCCACTACAGGGGTGTTATGGGCTGTACAGGGGTGTTATGGGCTCTACTAAAGGGGTGTTATGGGCTCTACTACAGGGGTGTTATGGGCTCTACTACAGGGGTGTTATGGGCTCTACTACAGGGGTGTTATGGGCTGTACAGAGGTGTTATGGGCTGTACAGAGGTGTTATGGGCTGTACAGGGGTGTTATGGGCTGTACAGGGGTGTTATGGGCTGTACAGGGGTGTTATGGGCTGTACAGGGGTGTTATGGGCTGTACAGGGGTGTTATGGGCTGTACAGGGGTGTTATGGGCTCTACTACAGGGGTGTTATGGGCTGTACAGGGGTGTTATGGGCTGTACAGGGGTGTTATGGGCTCTACTACAGGGGTGTTATGGGCTCCACTACAGGGGTGTTATGGGCTCTACTACAGGGGTGTTATGGGCTCTACTACAGGGGTGTTATGGGCTCTACTACAGGGGTGTTATGGGCTCCACTACAGGGGTGTTATGGGCTCCACTACAGGGGTGTTATGGGCTCCACTACAGGGGTGTTATGGGCTGTACAGGGGTGTTATGGGCTCTACTACAGGGGTGTTATGGGCTGTACAGGGGTGTTATGGGCTCCACTACAGGGGTGTTATGGGCTCTACTACAGGGGTGTTATGGGCTCTACTACAGGGGTGTTATGGGCTGTACTACAGGGGTGTTATGGGCTGTACGGGGGGTGGGGGCTCCACTACAGGGGTGTTATGGGCTCCACTACAGGGGTGTTATGGGCTCCACTACAGGGGTGTTATGGGCTGTACAGGGGTGTTATGGGCTCTACTACAGGGGTGTTATGGGCTCTACTACAGGGGTGTTATGGGCTCTACTACAGGGGTGTTATGGGCTGTACAGGGGTGTTATGGGCTGTACAGGGGTGTTATGGGCTGTACAAGGGTGTTATGGGCTGTACAGGGGTGTTATGGGCTGTACAGGGGTGTTATGGGCTGTACAGGGGTGTTATGGGCTGTACAGGGGTGTTATGGGCTGTACAGGGGTGTTATGGGCTGTACAGGGGTGTTATGGGCTCTACTACAGGGGTGTTATGGGCTGTACAGGGGTGTTATGGGCTGTACAGGGGTGTTATGGGCTGTACAGGGGTGTTATGGGCTGTACAGGGGTGTTATGGGCTGTACAGGGGTGTTATGGGCTGTACAGGGGTGTTATGGGCTCTACTACAGGGGTGTTATGGGCTCTACTACAGGGGTGTTATGGGCTCTACTACAGGGGTGTTATGGGCTCTACTACAGGGGTGTAATGGGCTCTACTACAGGGGTGTTATGGGCTCTACTACAGGGGTGTTATGGGCTCTACTACAGGGGTGTTATGGGCTCCACTACAGGGGTGTTATGGGCTCCACTACAGAGGTGTTATGGGCTCCACTACAGGGGTGTTATGGGCTCCACTACAGGGGTGTTATGGGCTCCACTACAGGGGTGTTATGGGCTCCACTACAGGGGTGTTATGGGCTTCACTACAGGGGTGTTATGGGCTTCACTACAGGGGTGTTTTGGGCTGTACAGGGGTGTTATGGGCTCCTGTACAGGGGTGTTTTGGGCTCCACTACAGGGGTGTTATGGGCTCTACTACAGGGGTGTTATGGGCTGTACGGGGGTGTTATGGGCTCCACTACAGGGGTGTTATGGGCTGTACAGGGGTGTTATGGGCTCCACTACAGGGGTGTTATGGGCTTCACTACAGGGGTGTTATGGGCTGTACAGGGGTGTTTTGGGCTGTACAGGGGTGTTATGGGCTCCACTACAGGGGTGTTATGGGCTCCACTACAGGGGTGTTATGGGCTCCACTACAGGGGTGTTATGGGCTCCACTACAGGGGTGTTATGGGCTCCACTACAGGGGTGTTATGGGCTCCACTACAGGGGTGTTATGGGCTCCACTACAGGGGTGTTATGGGCTCCACTACAGGGGTGTTATGGGCTCCACTACAGGGGTGTTATGGGCTCTACTACAGGGGTGTTATGGGCTCCACTACAGGGGTGTTATGGGCTGTACAGGGGTGTTATGGGCTCTACTACAGGGGTGTTATGGGCTGTACAGGGGTGTTATGGGCTCCACTACAGGGGTGTTATGGGCTCTACTACAGGGGTGTTATGGGCTCTACTACAGGGGTGTTATGGGCTGTACTACAGGGGTGTTATGGGCTGTACGGGGGGTGGGGGCTCCACTACAGGGGTGTTATGGGCTCCACTACAGGGGTGTTATGGGCTGTACAGGGGTGTTATGGGCTCTACTACAGGGGTGTTATGGGCTCTACTACAGGGGTGTTATGGGCTGTACAGGGGTGTTATGGGCTGTACAGGGGTGTTATGGGCTGTACAGGGGTGTTATGGGCTGTACAGGGGTGTTATGGGCTGTACAGGGGTGTTATGGGCTGTACAGGGGTGTTATGGGCTGTACAGGGGTGTTATGGGCTGTACAGGGGTGTTATGGGCTCTACTACAGGGGTGTTATGGGCTCTACTACAGGGGTGTTATGGGCTGTACAGGGGTGTTATGGGCTGTACAGGGGTGTTATGGGCTGTACAGGGGTGTTATGGGCTGTACAGGGGTGTTATGGGCTCTACTACAGGGGTGTTATGGGCTCCACTACAGGGGTGTTATGGGCTCTACTACAGGGGTGTTATGGGCTCTACTACAGGGGTGTTATGGGCTCTACTACAGGGGTGTAATGGGCTCTACTACAGGGGTGTTATGGGCTCTACTACAGGGGTGTTATGGGCTCTACTACAGGGGTGTTATGGGCTCTACTACAGGGGTGTTATGGGCTCTACTACAGGGGTGTTATGGGCTCCACTACAGGGGTGTTATGGGCTCCACTACAGAGGTGTTATGGGCTCCACTACAGGGGTGTTATGGGCTCCACTACAGGGGTGTTATGGGCTCCACTACAGGGGTGTTATGGGCTGTACGGGGGTGTTATGGGCTTCACTACAGGGGTGTTATGGGCTCCACTACAGGGGTGTTATGGGCTCTACTACAGGGGTGTTATGGGCTCTACTACAGGGGTGTTATGGGCTCTACTACAGGGGTGTTATGGGCTGTACAGGGGTGTTATGGGCTGTACAGGGGTGTTATGGGCTCTACTACAGGGGTGTTATGGGCTGTACAGGGGTGTTATGGGCTCCACTACAGGGGTGTTATGGGCTCCACTACAGGGGTGTTATGGGCTCTACTACAGGGGTGTTATGGGCTCTACTACAGGGGTGTTATGGGCTCTACTACAGGGGTGTTATGGGCTCCACTACAGGGGTGTTATGGGCTCCACTACAGGGGTGTTATGGGCTCTACTACAGGGGTGTTATGGGCTCTACTACAGGGGTGTTATGGGCTCTACTACAGGGGTGTTATGGGCTCCACTACAGGGGTGTTATGGGCTCCACTACAGGGGTGTTATGGGCTCCACTACAGGGGTGTTATGGGCTCCACTACAGGGGTGTTATGGGCTCCACTATAGGGGTGTTATGGGCTCCACTATAGGGGTGTTATGGGCTCCACTACAGGGGTGTTATGGGCTGTACGGAAGTGTTATGGGCTCCACTACAGGGGTGTTATGGGCTGTACAGGGGTGTTATGGGCTGTACAGGGGTGTTATGGGCTGTACAGGGGTGTTATGGGCTCCACTACAGGGGTGTTATGGGCTCCACTACAGGGGTGTTATGGGCTGTACAGGGGTGTTATGGGCTGTACAGGGGTGTTATGGGCTGTACAGGGGTGTTATGGGCTCCACTACAGGGGTGTTATGGGCTCCACTACAGGGGTGTTATGGGCTCCACTACAGGGGTGTTATGGGCTCCACTACAGGGGTGTTATGGGCTCTACTACAGGGGTGTTATGGGCTCTACTACAGGGGTGTTATGGGCTCTACTACAGGGGTGTTATGGGCTCTACTACAGGGGTGTTATGGGCTCCACTACAGGGGTGTTATGGGCTCTACTACGGGGGTGTTATGGGCTCTACTACGGGGGTGTTATGGGCTTCACTACGGGGGTGTTATGGGCTCCACTACAGGGGTGTTATGGGCTGTACAGGGGTGTTATGGGCTTCACTACAGGGGTGTTATGGGCTGTACAGGGGTGTTTTGGGCTGTACAGGGGTGTTTTGGGCTGTACAGGGGTGTTATGGGCTCCACTACAGGGGTGTTTTGGGCTCCACTACAGGGGTGTTATGGGCTCTACTACAGGGGTGTTATGGGCTGTACGGGGGTGTTATGGGCTCCACTACAGGGGTGTTATGGGCTGTACAGGGGTGTTATGGGCTCCACTACAGGGGTGTTATGGGCTTCACTACAGGGGTGTTATGGGCTGTACAGGGGTGTTTTGGGCTGTACAGGGGTGTTATGGGCTCCACTACAGGGGTGTTATGGGCTCCACTACAGGGGTGTTATGGGCTCCACTACAGGGGTGTTATGGGCTCCACTACAGGGGTGTTATGGGCTCCACTACAGGGGTGTTATGGGCTCCACTACAGGGGTGTTATGGGCTCCACTACAGGGGTGTTATGGGCTCCACTACAGGGGTGTTATGGGCTCCACTACAGGGGTGTTATGGGCTCTACTACAGGGGTGTTATGGGCTCCACTACAGGGGTGTTATGGGCTGTACAGGGGTGTTATGGGCTCCACTACAGGGGTGTTATGGGCTCCACTACAGGGGTGTTATGGGCTCCACTACAGGGGTGTTATGGGCTCCACTACAGGGGTGTTATGGGCTCCACTACAGGGGTGTTATGGGCTCCACTACAGGGGTGTTATGGGCTCTACTACAGGGGTGTTATGGGCTCTACTACAGGGGTGTTATGGGCTCTACTACAGGGGTGTTATGGGCTCCACTACAGGGGTGTTATGGGCTCTACTACGGGGGTGTTATGGGCTTCACTACGGGGGTGTTATGGGCTCCACTACAGGGGTGTTATGGGCTGTACAGGGGTGTTATGGGCTCCACTACAGGGGTGTTATGGGCTTCACTACAGGGGTGTTATGGGCTGTACAGGGGTGTTTTGGGCTGTACAGGGGTGTTATGGGCTCCACTACAGGGGTGTTATGGGCTCCACTACAGGGGTGTTATGGGCTCCACTACAGGTGTGTTATGGGCTCCACTACAGGGGTGTTATGGGCTCCACTACAGGGGTGTTATGGGCTCCACTACAGGGGTGTTATGGGCTCCACTACAGGGGTGTTATGGGCTCCACTACAGGGGTGTTATGGGCTCTACTACAGGGGTGTTATGGGCTCCACTACAGGGGTGTTATGGGCTCTACTACAGGGGTGGATATATTGAAGTAGCATCTCAAGAGATCAGTCAGGAAGTTAAAGCTTGACCTCAAATGGGTCTACCAAATGGCCCCAAGCATACTTCCAAAGTTGTGGCAAAATGGCTTAAGGAAAACAAAGTCAAGGTATTGGAGTAGCCATCACAAAGCCCAGACCTCAATCCCATAGAAATTTGTGGGCAGAACTGAAGAAGCGTGTGCGAGCAAGGAGGCCTACAAACCTGACTCATTTACACCAGCTCTGTCAGGAGGAATGGGCCAAAATTCACCCAACTTATTGTGCGAAGCTTGTGGAAGGCTACCTGAAACGTTTGACCCAAGTCAAACAATTTAAAGGAAATGCTACCAAATAATAATTGAGTGTATATAAACTTCTGACCCACTAGGAATGTGATGAAAGAAATAGAAGCTGAAATAAATAATTCTCTCCACTATTATTAAAATAAAGTGGTGATCCTAAATGACCTAAGACAGGGAATATTTACTAGGATTAAATGTCAGGAATGTGAAAAACTGAATTTAAATGTATTTGACTAAGTTGTATGTAAACATCCGACTTCAATTGTATCAACGATGTCGCTCCTGCTGCGGGTGATTCCCTGATCCACCTCTACGCAGACGACACCATTCTGTATACATCTGGCCCTTTTTTTGACACTGTTAACCTCCAAACGAGCTTCAATGCCATACAACACTCCTTCCGTGGCCTCCAACTGCTCTTAAACGCTAGTAAAACTAAATGCATACTTTTCATCCGATCGTTGCCCACACCCGCCTGACTAGCATCACTACTCTGGAAGGTTTTGACAACTACAAATACCTAGGCGTCTGGCTAGACTGTAAACTTTCCTTCCAGACTCATTAAAAATCTCCAATCCAAAATTAAATCTTGAATCGGCTTCCTATTTCGCAACAAAGCCTCCTTCACTCACGCTACCAAACATACCCTCGTAAAACTGGCTATCCTACCGATCCTCGACTTCGGCGATGTAATTTACAAAATAGCCTCCAACATTCTACTCAGCAAACTGGATGCAGTCTATCACAGTGCCATCCGTTTTGTCACCAAAGCCCCATATACCACCCACCTCTGCGACCTGTATGCTCTCGTCGGCTGGCCCTCGCTGCATATTCGTCGCCAGACCCACTGGCTCCATCTATAAGTCTTTGCTAGGTAAAGCTCTGCCTTATCTCAGCTCACTGGTCACCATAACAACACCCACCCGTAGCACGCCCTCCAGCAGGTATATCTCACTGGTCATCCCCAAAGCCAGCACCTCGTTTGGCCGCCTTCCAGTTCTCTGCTGCCAATGACTGGAACGAATTGCAAAAATCGCCGAAGTTTGAGACATCTCCCTCACTAACTTTAAGCATCAGCTATCTGAGCAGCTTACCGATCGCTGCAGCTGTGCACTCCATCTGTAAATAGCCCATCCAACTACCTACCTCATCCCCATATTGTTTTTATTTACTTTTTTGCTCTTTTGCACACCAGTATTTCTACTTGCACATCATCTGCACATCTATCACTCCACTGTTAATTTGCTACATTGTAATTACTTCGTTACAATGGCCTATTTATTGCCTTACCTCCTCACGCCATTTGCACACACTATGTATAGACTTTTTCTATTGTGTTATTGACTGTACGCTTGTTTATTCCATGTGTAACTGTGTTTTTGTCGCACTGCTTTGCTTTATCTTGGCCAGGTCGCAGTTGTAAATGAGAACTTGTTCTCAACTGGCCTACCTGGTTAAATAAAGGTGATCTGGCCTACCTGGTTAAAGGTAAACCAAAAAAATAGATATTCTAAGGGATACAGACACTCAGCAGGGATGCTAGAAACCATCAGCTATCATGCTGTGTTGGAGAGGTCATAAAGCACTACCCACATGGATGCACACACACAGACACAGACACAGACACACACACACACACACACACACACACACACACACACAGTCAGACAGACCATTCCATGTCCTTTATTCCCAGACAGAGCTGGCAGTCGCTTAACAGAATGATGGATTATTCTCTGATTAACCCCCTCACCTTTAGCCGAAGCCATTATAGACGAGCTCAGACTGATGGATGAAAGTCCTGCAGCCTCGTCATTCAGACCTGCTTAGCTGTACACAGAATCAAGGATCCAGAGGATGCTGCTGAGGGGAGGACGGCTCATAGAAATGACTAGAATGGTAGCGGACAAAAGGAAAACATGTCCATGTGTTTGATGCTATTCCATTGTCTCCGTTCCAGACATTACTATGCGCCGTCCTCCCATTTTAAAGTTCCTTCTGCCAATGCTATGATCCATTTACCTCTTATATCTACCTGATGACACACCAGATGAATATCCTGAATGAATCCTTTGTACTATTTTCAGACCAGTATGTATTTCTCCCTGATACCAACACTAGCATAACTTATATGAACATTGTCCCATTTCGCAAAACCTGCTGATACCAATCCACAATGGCCGATAGGCCAAACCCTCAAAAATCAAATAATCTGAAGACACAAAAGCCATTTCATACAGTAGCGGTATCCTGTTAGGTCTGTCCTGAAACAGAGAATGGATTGCACTTCTTGCTGTTATTGTCTTGTAATTCACTTTTTGATCAGATACTCTTCTCATATCCACTCGCCTCTCTTATCCCGCTGTCACGAGATTAGTGTTTTTTTTTTAACCTCCGTCCCCAAAGCGGCCCAGTGCGATGCAAGCAGCTCTGGAGAGAGAGATGAGGCCCAGTGCGATGCAAGCAGCTCTGGAGAGAGAGATGAGGCCCAGTGCGATGCAAGCAGCTCTGGAGAGAGAGATGAGGCCCAGTGCGATGCAAGCAGCTCTGGAGAGAGAGATGAGGCCCAGTGCGATGCAAGCAGCTCTGGAGAGAGAGATGAAGCCCAGTGCGATGCAAGCAGCTCTGGAGAGAGAGATGAGGCCCAGTGCGATGCAAGCAGCTCTGGAGAGAGAGAAAGGGATTTAATAAATGTCTGGAGGGGGGGGATGAAGAGAGGGATCTAGTAAAGATCTGGAGGGGGGATGAAGAGAGGGACATAGTAAAGATCTGGAGGGGGGATGAAGAGAGGGACCTAGTAAAGATCTGGAGGGGGGATGAAGAGAGGGATCTAGTAAAGATCTGGAGGAGGGATGAAGAGAGGGACATAGTAAAGATCTGGAGGGGGGATGAAGAGAGGGACCTAGTAAAGATCTGGAGGGGGGATGAAGAGAGGGATCTAGTAAAGATCTGGAGGGGGGATGAAGAGAGGGATATAGTAAAGATCTGGAGGGGGGATGAAGAGAGGGACATAGTAAAGATCTGGAGGGGGGATGAAGAGAGGGACATAGTAAAGATCTGAAGGGGGATGAAGAGAGGGATCTAGTAAAGATCTGGAGGAGGGATGAAGAGAGGGACATAGTAAAGATCTGGAGGGGGGGTGAAGAGAGGGACCTAGTAAAGATCTGGAGGGGGGATGAAGAGAGGGACATAGTAAAGATCTGGAGGGGGGATGAAGAGAGGGACATAGTAAAGATCTGGAGGGGGGGATGAAGAGAGGGATCTAGTAAAGATCTGGAGGAGGGATGAAGAGAGGGACATAGTAAAGATCTGGAGGGGGGATGAAGAGAGGGACCTAGTAAAGATCTGGAGGGGGGATGAAGCGAGGGACATAGTAAAGATCTGGAGGGGGGATGAAGAGAGGGACATAGTAAAGATCTGGAGGGGGGGATGAAGAGAGGGATATAGTAAAGATCTGGAGGGGGATGAAGAGAGGGACATAGTAAAGATCTGGAGGGGAGATGAAGAGAGGGATATAGTAAAGATCTGGAGGGGGGCTGAAGAGAGGGATATAGTAAAGATCTGGAGGGGGGATGAAGAGAGGGATCTAGTAAAGATCTGGAGAGGGGATGAAGAGAGGGACATAGTAAAGATCTGGAGGGGGGGATGAAGAGAGGGACATAGTAAAGATCTGGAGGGGGGGCTGAAGAGAGGGACATAGTAAAGATCTGGAGGGGGGGGGCTGAAGAGAGGGATCTAGTAAAGATCTGGAGGGGGGATGAAGAGAGGGACATAGTAAAGATCTGGAGGGGGGGCTGAAGAGAGGGATCTAGTAAAGATCTGGAGGGGGGATGAAGAGAGGGACATAGTAAAGATCTGGAGGGGGGGATGAAGAGAGGGATATAGTAAAGATCTGGAGGGGGGATGAAGAGAGGGACATAGTAAAGATCTGGAGGGGGGATGAAGAGAGGGATCTAGTAAAGATCTGGAGGGGGGGGTGAAGAGAGGGATATAGTAAAGATCTGGAGGGGGGATGAAGAGAGGGACCTAGTAAAGATCTGGAGGGGGGATGAAGAGAGGGACATAGTAAAGATCTGGAGGGGGGATGAAGAGAGGGATCTAGTAAAGATCTGGAGAGGGGATGAAGAGAGGGATCTAGTAAAGATCTGGAGAGGGGATGAAGAGAGGGATCTAGTAAAGATCTGGAGGGGGGATGAAGAGAGGGATATAGTAAAGATCTGGAGGGGGGCTGAAGAGAGGGATCTAGTAAAGATCTGGAGAGGGGATGAAGAGAGGGATCTAGTAAAGATCTGGAGGGGGGATGAAGAGAGGGATATAGTAAAGATCTGGAGGGGGGATGAAGAGAGGGATCTAGTAAAGATCTGGAGGGGGATGAAGAGAGGGATCTAGTAAAGATCTGGAGGGGGGATGAAGAGAGGGATCTAGTAAAGATCTGGAGGGGGGATGAAGAGAGGGATCTAGTAAAGATCTGGAGCGTCTTTTAAACGTGGTGTACAGTTTAAACTAAATATCTGCATGCAACATTTCTGAAAAGATTGCGCACTCACATAAATATAGACATTTATAAACTTGTCACGCCATACATACTCATGTTTCCCGTTATAAATCAGACCTCGTGAACGAGCATTATAATTCTGCCTGAATAACGGCCGTTATTTACTGTTTATGGCGACAATAACGCCCTTATTTTGCTGTATATGTTGGAAGTATTGGAATTAGGCCCAGACTGTAGGCTATCTAAGGGAAATAGCAAATGTGAACTTTATCAATTTCTTTTTGGAGGTATTGGCACAATGTTTTCTTTATCTGACTGTTTCTGAAAGACAAAGACAATTGCTGCCAATTGTTGTGAACTTGTAAACAGATCGTTTGAATTTAAATGTTTTGCATTTACTTTCTATCGAACCGAAATATGCTCCACTGCCCACAAATTCTGAAACATTGTCTACTTGGAAAATAATGAAAACTACAGTATCCTAGGCCTACTTACAATGGTAGCCTACACACTTCAATGCCAAAGATGAGCTGTCTGTTCCCCTGTTAAATTCTACTGTATGTTATAAACCGCGGTCCTTTTAGGATGCGTAGAACAAAAACTAGAAACGATAATAGCCTATTTAACAGGCCCAATTAACTGAGAGATGTGCATGGTTGTTGTGTGGGAATATGAACTCATCATGGCCAGAAATGTTTTATTCTGCAATGGTTATGATTTATGTATTACTGTAAAAACGCAATATTGTCTACTGGAGAAATTTAACATGACAGTATATTCTCCATTTGCACTAGGCTACAAGGCCTGAGCAAGGCAGTTGAACCCACTGTTCCCCGGGCGCCAACCCACTGTTCCCCGGGCGCCAACCCACTGTTCCCCGGGCGCCAACCCACTGTTCCCCGGGCGCTAACCCACTGTTCCCCGGGCGCCAACCCACTGTTCCCCGGGCGCCGAAGACGTGTATGTTGATTATGGCAGCCCCCCCCCCCCCGAACCTCTGATTTAGGGGTTGGGTTAAATGCGGAAGACACATTTCAGTTAAAGGCATTCAGTTGACAACTGACTAGGTATCCCCCTTTCCTTTCCCTGCTAGGCTACTTTTTCCTTTATCCAATGCAATAGAAACTGTGTACACTCATGGTCTAACGTTAAGAACACACTCACGTCAAGTTCAGTTTTTATCAATGCCAAGTTTTTTGCATGAAAAGTGGCGTACGCATGTTTTGTGTCATATTTTGTGTGTACACAACACTTTTCTATTTTATTTATTTAACTAGGCAAGTCAGTTAAGAACAAATTCTTATTTACAATGATGGCCTACCCCGGCCAGACCCGGACGACGCTGGGCCAATTGTGTGCCGCCCTATGGGACTCGAGAATCGCGGCCGGTTGTGATACAGCCTGGAATCGAACCAGGGCCGGTAGTGACGCCTCTAGCACTGACATGCAGTGCCTTAGACCGCTGCACCACTCGGGAGCCCAGAAAGATGGAGGGAGGGATGTAAGGAAGGTCTGAAGAGAGATATAATGAATGGACTGAAGAGGGGGATGAAGAGAGGGATGAAGAGAGAGATATATATATATACACTGCTCAAAAAAATAAAGGGAACACTTAAACAACACAATGTAACTCCAAGTCAATCACACTTCTGTGAAATCAAACTGTCCACTTAGGAAGCAACACTGATTGACAATAAATGTCACATGCTGTTGTGCAAATGGAATAGACAAAAGGTGGAAATTATAGGCAATTAGCAAGACACCCCCAATTAAGGAGTGATTCTGCAGGTGGTGACCACAGACCACTTCTCAGTTCCTATGCTTCCTGGCTGATGTTTTGGTCACTTTTGAATGCTGGCGGTGCTTTCACTCTAGTGGTAGCATGAGACAGAGTCTACAACCCACACAAGTGGCTCAGGTAGTGCAGCTCATCCAGGATGGCACATCAATGCGAGCTGTGGCAAGAAGGTTTGCTGTGTCTGTCAGCGTAGTGTCCAGAGCATGGAGGCGCTACCAGGAGACAGGCCAGTACATCAGGAGACGTGGAGGAGGCCGTAGGAGGGCATCAACCCAGCAGCAGGACAGCTACCTCCGCCTTTGTGCAAGGAGGAGCACTGCCAGAGCCCTGCAAAATGACCTCCAGCAGGCCACAAATGTGCATGTGTCAGCATATGGTCTCACAAGGGGTCTGAGGATCTCATCTCGGTACCTAATGGCAGTCAGGCTACCTCTGGCGAGCACATGGAGGGCTGTGCGGCCCCACAAAGAAATGCCATCCCACACCATGACTGACCCACCGCCAAACCGGTCATGCTGGAGGATGTTGCAGGCAGCAGAACGTTCTCCACGGCGTCTCCAGACTCTGTCACGTCTGGATCTATCATTAGCACCACTGTCCCAGTGCCTAGGGGGCGCAGCCAGGATCTGTAACACAGGTGTGACCCCGGTCGATAGTCCCTCTCCCAGCATGATGAGACCCAACCCTGGGCTGGATGGAGGGAAGAGGACGAGGCATAAGGATAGAGAATCGGAGAAAAGGAGATGGAGAAAAATATGAGAGAGAGATTTTGAAAAAGATTGGAACATTGTTTATTTCTCAAAAGCTCCACTGCTTAGCTCTCTACTTCTCTCTCTCTCTCGGTGTATCTGTCTGTCTCTACTTCTCTCTCTCTCTCTGTGTATCTGTCTGTCTCTACTTCTCTCTCTCTCTCGGTGTATCTGTCTGTCTCTACTTCTCTCTCTCTCTCTGTGTATCTGTCTGTCTCTACTTCTCTCTCTCTCTCGGTGTATCTGTCTGTCTCTACTTCTCTCTCTCTCTCTGTGTATCTGTCTGTCTCTACTTCTCTCTCTCTCTCGGTGTATCTGTCTGTCTCTACTTCTCTCTCTCTCTGTGTATCTGTCTGTCTCTACTTCTCTCTCTCTCAGTGTATCTGTCTGTCTCTACTTCTCTCTCTCTCTCTCTCTCTTTCTCTCTCAGTGTATCTGTCTGTCTCTACTTCTCTCTCTCTCTCTCTCTCTCTCTCTCTCTCTCTCTCTCTCTCTCTCTCTCTCGGTGTATCTGTCTGTCTCTACTTCTCTCTCTCGGTGTATCTGTCTGTCTCTACTTCTCTCTCTCGGTGTATCTGTCTGTCTCTACTTCTCTCTCTCGGTGTATCTGTCTGTCTCTACTTCTCTCTCTCGGTGTATCTCTCGGTCTCTCGGTCTCTCGGTCTCTCGGTCTCTCGGTCTCTCTCTCTCTCGGTCTCTCTCTCGGTCTCTCTCTCGGTCTCTCTCTCGGTCTCTCTCTCTCTCGGTCTCTCTCTCTCTCGGTCTCTCTCGGTCTCTCTCTCTCTCTCGGTCTCTCTCTCTCTCTCGGTCTCTCTCTCTCTCTCTCTCTCTCTCTCTCTCTCTCTCTCTCTCTCTCTCTCTCTCTCTCTCTCTCTCTCTCTCTCTCTCTCTCTCTCTCTCTCTCTCTGTGTATCTGTCTGTCTCTACTTCTCTCTCGGTGTATCTGTCTGTCTCCTACTTGTAATTTTTTTCTTACGCTAAATGGTCCCTGCATAATGACTTTCTAAGCACTTAATACAGATGCTCATTTCTAAATGGTGCACGAGGACAGATGGAGGGTTACAGTTGTATCAGACTACAATTGTGTTTTTTAGTAGCTTGGAATAATGTGTTTGTGTGTGTTAACTCTTGTCTGTGGGGGAAGGTGTCCATTTTGGGGGACTTTTGGGGATTTGAGGTGTTATATTTTATTATGTTTGAGATGCATGACACCATTATACCAGCACCACTCCATAACATCCTTATTGTTATAGCCTACCTGTCTTAAGAAACCTTGGATTAGCCTATAGCACAACTCTCATAACAACCTTATTGTTATAGCCTACCTGTCTTAAGAAACATTGGATTAGCCTATAGCACAACTCTCTCAACTCTATGTTGAGTGGCATGTTTAAACCAATCAAACATTTCTAATTGGTAACATTTCTGTTCATTTCTCTTTTTAAATAAAAATAAATAAATACTTTTGGTTTGGTCCTGTGTGATAAACTGCCATAATAATAATATAATGCACTAATGAAACAGTAGCTTTAATAATAGACTTCTACACCTGCATTGCTTGCTGTTTGGGGTTTTAGGCTGGGTTTCTGAACAGCACTTTGAGATATCAGCTGATGTAAGAAGGGTTATATAAATACGTTTGATTTTGATTTGAAATTTGACATCTTTCACCCACTGCAAATAGGTTTTGGATAAAGAATACATTTTATGAGGTCTAAAATTAGCTATGTACAAGACCATGTTTTATGAGCTTTGGTGAAATGATGTCTTTACACCGTGTAATAATATGAATCGACCAACAAAATGTCTACCAGTGAATAGTTTTCTTCTTCTTCTGTTTCAGGGAGCTAGTTGAATTATTTCTCTGCAGTCTGCTCTCAGAAATCCACCATGATTGAGTTTCCCGTCCCCTTCATATCATGTCTAACGAGCTGTATAGATGATATTAGTCTCTGGGTACGTCCAAAATGCCACCCTATATAGTGCGGGCTGTGGTCAAAAGTAGTGCACTATATAGGGAATAGGGTGCCAGTCCTGGTCTAAAGTAGTGCACTATATAGGGAATAGGGTGCCAGTCCTGGTCTAAAGTAATGCACTATATAGGGAATAGGGTACCATTTGGGATTTAACTCTTTACAAGAGAACAATGGGCTACTTCTTCTTAATGGAGAGAGCACATTCATCAGTCATTGAGTGAAGTTAATCTGAAGATATTTCAATAGAAACGGAGGTCGTATGGATTGTGAATAATTGTTTAGATAATGAGATAATATGCCCTGTTTGTCATCCATAGACTGAACAGTACCATGTAAGAAGGAGATCAGTGCAAGGCTAGTGTGGCCATTTCTCAGTCTGAACAGTGTAGTGGCTTCAGCATGGTAGGGAACCAGAGAGTTGGATGTGTCTCAAATAGCCGTAGGGTTCAGTATAGGGATGTTCCCAGGCTGCTGTAGACTGTCGTGGGGCCTGACGGCTGCTGTAGACTGACAAGGGGTCTGACTGCTGCTGTAGACTGTCGAGGGGTCTGACTGCTGCTGTAGACTGTCGAGGGGTCTGACTGCTGCTGTAGACTGTCGAGGGGTCTGACTGCTGCTGTAGACTGTCGAGGGGTCTGACTGCTGCTGTAGACTGTCGAGGGGTCTGACGGCTGCTGTAGACTGTCGAGGGGTCAGAGGAATGGAAATTGAAATCTGTTGGTAAATGAGGCCCCCCAGTCCGCCCTCTCTCCCCCCAGTCCTCCCTCTTCTCACCCCAAGGCTTCCTCTCTCCTCTCCCCTCTTCCCCTCGCCTCTTCTCCTTTATCTTGTCCTCCTCTCCTCTCTCCCCCCAGTCCTCCCGCTTCTTCCCCGGGGAGACGGACTTCTCATGCTGCTGGCATTTACAATCTGCTCCCCAATTATCTCCCTGCAGCTTCTACAGCCTGGCCCCTGGCAAGAGAATAATAAAGCCCATCTCTGCAGCGCCTCACTCACTCTCACACACACACACACACACACACACACACACACACACACACACACACACACACACACACACACACACACACACACACTCACACTCACACTCACACTCACACCAACGTCCAATCCTCTCTGAATGCCCATCTCTGCCGTCCCATGCAATGCCTCCCTAAAATATTGTAGCTCTTTTCGTCACCATGTTGCTGGTACATTGGCAATGGAGTGTCACTCCTACTTTCTCTGTAGTATAGAACTTGAATGAGCTGTAGTCTTACAGACCAGATTGTTGTGGTTATCAGTGCTTTCTGTAGGCCTAGGCCCAGCCCCCACACGAGTGGGAGAGGGGTATTTGTCATCAGAGTTTTGTTAGAATTTTCTATTAATTCCCATGGGGTTTACCAAAACATTGTTGTGCAGAACTATTGTTAGGCCTACCAGGTGTTCCTGTGAGGAAGTTGTCCATAGATACTGTTTCCATCCAGCAGTTCTCCTGTGAGGAGGTTGTCCATAGATACTGTTTCCATCCAGTAGGTCTCCTGTGAGGAGGTTGTCCATAGATACTGTTTCCACCCAGCAGTTCTCCTGTGAGGAGGTGGTCCATAGATACTGTTTCCATCCAGTAGGTCTCCTGTGAGGAGGTTGTCCATAGATACTGTTTCCATCCAGTAGGTCTCCTGCGAGGAGGTGGTCCACAGATACTGTTTCCATCCAGTAGGTCTCCTGTGAGGAGGTTGTCCATAGATACTGTTTCCACCCAGCAGTTCTCCTGTGAGGAGGTGGTCCATAGATACTGTTTCCATCCAGTAGGTCTCCTGTGAGGAGGTTGTCCATAGATACTGTTTCCATCCAGCAGTTATCCTGTGAGGAGGTTGTCCATAGATACTGTTTCCATCCAGTAGGTCTCCTGTGAGGAGGTTGTCCATAGATAATATGTATTTATTTACTAACACATCCTTTAAAGTTTTGGGCCAATAATGCAATGGTCAGAGTGTTAGGATCACTTGCACAGTGTTAATTGTCCCTCATCTTCTCTTCCAGATAAGTTCAATGCCTACGTGACACTGAAGGTGCAGAATGTCAAAAGCACGACCATCACGGTGCGAGGGGACCAGCCATGCTGGGAACAGGACTTCATGTTGTAAGTACAGTATCAGACATAACATGCTGTTCCTCCCCCAGGCCTGGAGTTGGCGCTGTCTCTGAGAGCGTTGGTGATGTCTCTGAGAGTGTTGGCGCTGTCTCAGAGTGTTGGCGCTGTCTCAGAGTGTTGGCGCTGTCTCAGAGTGTTGGCGTTGTCTCAGAGTGTTGGCGCTGTCTCAGAGTGTTGGCGCTGTCTCAGAGAGTGTTGGCGCTGTCTCAGAGCGTTGGCGCTGTCTCAGAGCGTTGGCGCTGTCTCAGAGAGTGTTGGCGCTGTCTCAGAGTGTTGGCGCTGTCTCAGAGTGTTGGCGCTGTCTCAGAGAGTGTTGGCGCTGTCTCAGAGTGTTGGCGCTGTCTCTCAGAGTGTTGGCGCTGTCTCAGAGTGTTGGCGCTGTCTCAGAGTGTTGGCGCTGTCTCAGAGTGTTGGCGCTGTCTCAGAGTGTTGGCGCTGTCTCAGAGTGTTGGCGCTGTCTCAGAGTGTTGGCGCTGTCTCAGAGAGTGTTGGCGCTGTCTCAGAGAGTGTTGGCGCTGTCTCAGAGAGTGTTGGCGCTGTCTCAGAGAGTGTTGGCGCTGTCTCAGAGCGTTGGCGCTGTCTCAGAGTGTTGGCGCGGTCTCAGAGAGTGTTGGCGCTGTCTCAGAGTGTTGGCGCTGTCTCAGAGAGCGTTGGCGCTGTCTCAGAGTGTTGGCGCTGTCTCAGAGAGTGTTGGCGCTGTCTCAGAGTGTTGGCGCTGTCTCAGAGTGTTGGCGCTGTCTCAGAGAGTGTTGGCGCTGTCTCAGAGTGTTGGCGCTGTCTCTCAGAGTGTTGGCGCTGTCTCAGAGTGTTGGCGCTGTCTCAGAGTGTTGGCGCTGTCTCAGAGTGTTGGCGCTGTCTCAGAGTGTTGGCGCTGTCTCAGAGTGTTGGCGCTGTCTCAGAGTGTTGGCGCTGTCTCAGAGTGTTGGCGCTGTCTCAGAGAGTGTTGGCGCTGTCTCAGAGCGTTGGCGCTGTCTCAGAGCGTTGGCGCTGTCTCAGAGCGTTGGCGCTGTCTCAGAGAGTGTTGGCGCTGTCTCAGAGTGTTGGCGCTGTCTCAGAGTGTTGGCGCTGTCTCAGAGAGTGTTGGCGCTGTCTCAGAGTGTTGGCGCTGTCTCAGAGTGTTGGCGCTGTCTCAGAGTGTTGGCGCTGTCTCAGAGAGTGTTGGCGCTGTCTCTGAGAGTGTTGGCGTTGTCTCTGAGAGTGTTGGCGCTGTCTCAGAGTGTTGGCGCTGTCTCAGAGTGTTGGCGCTGTCTCTGAGAGTGTTGGCGCTGTCTCTGAGAGTGTTGGCGCTGTCTCTGAGAGTGTTGGCGCTGTCTCTGAGAGTGTTGGCGCTGTCTCTGAGAGTGTTGGCGCTGTCTCAGAGTGTTGGCGCTGTCTCAGAGTGTTGGTGCTGTCTCAGAGTGTTGGCGCTGTCTCTCAGAGTGTTGGCGCTGTCTCAGAGTGTTGGCGCTGTCTCAGAGTGTTGGCGCTGTCTCAGAGTGTTGGCGCTGTCTCAGAGTGTTGGCGCTGTCTCAGAGTGTTGGCGCTGTCTCTGAGAGTGTTGGCGCTGTCTCTGAGAGTGTTGGCGCTGTCTCTCAGAGTGTTGGCGCTGTCTCTCAGAGTGTTGGCGCTGTCTCAGAGAGTGTTGGCGCTGTCTCATAGAGTGTTGGCGCTGTCTCATAGAGTGTTGGCGCTGTCTCAGAGTGTTGGCGCTGTCTCAGAGCGTTGGCGCTGTCTCAGAGCGTTGGCGCTGTCTCTGAGAGCGTTGGCGCTGTCTCTGAGAGCGTTGGCGCTGTCTCTGAGAGTGTTGGAGCGTTGCCGCTGTCTCTGAAAACGTTGCCTCTGTCTCTGAAAACGTTGCCTCTGTCTCTGAGAACGTTGCCTCTGTCTCTGAGAACGTTGCCTCTGTCTCTCAGAACGTTGCCGTTGTCTCTGAGAGCGTTGCCTCTGTCTCTGAGAACGTTGCCTCTGAGAGCGTTGCCTCTGAGAGCGTTGGGGGGAGAGAGGAGAGGAGGACAAGATAAAGGAGAAGAGGCGAGGGGAAGAGGGGAGAGGAGAAAGGAAGCCTTGGGGGGGAGAAGAGGGAGGACTGGGGGAGAGAGGGCGGATTGGGGGGCCTCATTTACCAACAGATTTCAATTTCCATTCCTCTGACCCCTCGACAGTCTACAGCAGCCGTCAGACCCCTCGACAGTCTACAGCAGCCGTCAGGCCCCACGACAGTCTACAGCAGCAGTCAGACCCCTCGACAGTCTACAGCAGCAGTCAGACCCCTCGACAGTCTACAGCAGCAGTCAGACCCCTCGACAGTCTACAGCAGCCGTCAGACCCCTCGACAGTCTACAGCAGCAGTCAGACCCCTCGACAGTCTACAGCAGCAGTCAGACCCCTCGACAGTCTACAGCAGCAGTCAGACCCCTCGACAGTCTACAGCAGCAGTCAGACCCCTCGACAGTCTACAGCAGCCGTCAGACCCCTCGACAGTCTACAGCAGCAGTCAGACCCCTCGACAGTCTACAGCAGCAGTCAGACCCCTCGACAGTCTACAGCAGCCGTCAGACCCCACGACAGTCTACAGCAGCAGTCAGACCCCTCGACAGTCTACAGCAGCCGTCAGGCCCCTCGACAGTCTACAGCAGCCGTCAGACCCCACGACAGTCTACAGCAGCCGTCAGACCCCTCGACAGTCTACAGCAGCAGTCAGACCCCTCGACAGTCTACAGCAGCCGTCAGGCCCCTCGACAGTCTACAGCAGCAGTCAGACCCCTCGACAGTCTACAGCAGCCGTCAGACCCCTCGACAGTCTACAGCAGCCGTCAGACCCCTCGACAGTCTACAGCAGCAGTCAGACCCCTCGACAGACTACAGCAGCAGTCAGACCCCTCGACAGTCCTCTGAGAGCGTTTGCCTCTGAGAGCTTCAGAGACAACCCATTCCCCTGCCCCTGTTTTGGTAAAACGTTGAGGCATGATGCTGGAGAAATGTAACCAATCTCAAATTCATAGACAGCGCTATGGATGCAAGGACTGACCAGCCATGGCATCAAAAGGGTAGTTTTAACCATGTTTTGAGGCTATGTAGTGTTTGTTTATATTTACTTTGTTTACAAACATATGAGTAAACAAGCTTAGTGTTCTGACGGGGTACGACAGTTGAACTATTCACACAAGGCATGTAGAAGTTATATTCTTCAACAATCAATGGGTAAGTATCATTAAATCATTAAGTCCAAAGATGGATGGAGCAACTGCAGACTGTCCCTTTTAAGGACACTACAAGACTAGCTTTATGCTGCATTCGTAACCAAGTGGCAAGTTACCACATTCGACTGGGAAAAATCCGCTTGGAACAGCCCTCCAATTGGTAATTACTAGTGAGAAACTCATCCTGATCTCCCACTTCTCCCATATGCTGACCTATGACGTAACCTACTAAGGAAATGACCTTGATAACAGCATTTCTGGCAGTTAAATGCAACGACAAAACTATATTTTCCGAGTATCTTCCCCAACACTGGTTGGGACTCCAGCCTAGCTGAGACGACGCTGCTCTGTGGGAATTTAGCATGTAGCCGGTGGGAGTGATGTGAGTGGAAATTGCATAGGAGACCACTGATAAATGAACAGGCAGATTTTAAATTGAATGAGCAGAGTGTAGAGTTGTAGGAGAAATGAATAATTGTCTGGGCTGTGTACATCCATGGCTCTCACATGGGTCTAACCGACTATCACATGTTTAGTTGTCTGTTTCTCTGGTTTGTTGTAACTTCTTTTAATTCCCTTCACGTGGCTGCCTGCTTGTCATTTTTCTTCCCCCTGTGGATTCTGGTAGATGAATGTGTTTACACAGTAGAGCCTAGGTCTTTGTTGTGAAGATTGGAAATGTCTTGAAGCTGTTTTGTTTTCTAGGGTGTGTTTTGTGGTTGTGTGTAAGTGTGTGTGCAGACCTCTTGACTCCTCTTGATGGAATTGAATGCCAGTTCTAGAGGGAGGTTAGTTTGTGTGTAAGGATGGAAGGTAACAGACGGTGGCGTCGGGGTTAATGGCGACCCCCTCCGTTTACACAGATTGTCTGGTTCAAAATGCAGGAGGAAGAATAGAAAGAGGATGGTTAAAGACGGGAGGAGGAGGGGGAAAAGAGAGATTCTTTATTCTACAACCTTTGAGGCCTCTGAAATGCCATTCGCCACAATGCAGCGCTCACTGTGTAGAAGGGCGAAGGAGTGTAGCCACACACACATAGACACACATACACACAGACACACACACACATAGACACACATACACACAGACACATATACACACACACACACACACACACACACAAAAGCTGGGACGGTAAACCGGACGTTATCGACACCGAACAAACCGACCACTTATCGTGGACATTTAGCTGATATTGTTCATTACGATAAATAACCTATAGGGTCCTAATAGAGAAATGTGAAGTTTTGCATTGAAATAAGTCTGCTAATACGGGTGGTTGTTAATGGGTACAACATTCAAAGAGGTAGTAGTAGCTGTAAGGGTCATATAAAAAAATAACTGTGGTGTACATTTAATGTTATAAATGTATTGTTCAATTTATCGCTATTGTGATAATTCAGTGAATTTATCGTGATATGGATTTTGATCCATATCGCCCAGCTCTAACACACACACACACACACACACACACACACACACACACACACACACACACACACACACACACACACACACACACACACACACACACACACACACACACACACACACACACACACACACACAGTGTTCTGTTGTGTACATACTTCTCATAGTTTGATTTTATTACTCTTCTTTTCTTTATACTTTTTATTACTACTTTAAAAAATATATATATTTTAGGCCTGAGAACCCGGGGATTATCGTGTGATAACCAACTAAGGGCGGTTCTTAGGCCTGAGGTGAAGCCGAGGGAAACATCACTCGAGGGCCTTATTGCTTAAATAATGACAGTAAACTATGTGCATTTTCGTTTGTTTTACCTTTGTTTATATTGCCAATTCATTGGATATATCCATTATAGCTGGCAGGTAGCCTAGTGGAGCGTTGGGCCAGTAACCGAAAGGTCGCTGGTGCAAATCCCTGAGTCGACAAGGTGAAAAATCTGTCTGTGCCCTTCAGCAAGGCATTTGCTCATGTAAGTTGCTCTGGAAAAGAACGTCTGCAAAATGACTAAAACTTTAAATGATAATCAATTTCGCCTGGATCAGAGAAGCTGTTGGTCTCGTCACTTTCATATGCATGGTGAAGTTCGCAACAAATAAAATGCAAAGTTGCAAAGACAGGCACACAGTGAGGCTTAAATTAAACCCCCACTGTATCAAACAGCACTGATACATTTGGTTTGGTACAGCAGGGGTTAATATAATCCTCACTGTGTGCCTATGTGACCTGTGCAATATGTTGCAGAGAATTAAAAAAAATTTGCAATCTCCACCGTGCCGTGCATATGAACATGACGAGACTGACCGCTTCTCTGATCCAAATGAATTTATATGGATCATTCTTTACGTTTTAGTCATTTAGCCGATGCTCTTATCCAGGCTAGTAAAATGGGGAAACATTGTCTAGACACTTTTTCCCCCATGGGAGATTAAGTTTATACATTGACTGGCTGGGCTGTGGGACAATGGACGCGTATTGATCAATCGCATTACCTGCGTGGAATGCGGAGATTGTGTTCAATAAGCTCCCTGCTAGCAACCAATCAGCATCCAGGATCCAAACAACCCGTTTTTTAATTGCCATTTGATTCGTGATTGATATTGTACTGCATTGTTGAAGAGCATTTAGCAAGTAAGCATTTTCACTGTGCTGTGTGCACGTGACCAGTACGATTTGATTTTGACACACACTGCGCAGGATTAGAGAGATGGAGGGAGGGAAAGAGACAGATAGGGATAGCCCAGTTTACTTTATTTGGGGTACTACTTCCCTGGCAAAGAGACGAGGGATTAAAACAGGATAGTAGAGGATTATGTGTTAAAATAGCTGTAGTTTAGTGGCACTGACTGACTGACCCTGGGCTCCTTCCAAAATGTGTGTTGTGCCGTGTGTTTTTCTGGGGGGGTGGGATGGGCAAATGGATAAATTAATTAGGCCACTATTCTATTCTAGATTCTACTCCATTTTACATGGTGTTTGGTAGGGAAGGTATCTCATATTGACTTTTACCTCCTGGTCTCGAGTGTTTTTTGTATGATGTGTAATTCCCAGCTAGGCTAGTGTCCAATCAAAAAAGGCTATGGTTTTTGCGATACCCCTGACCGAGGAAGAACAAGACACAACCATGTTTTTCCACCTCTCTAACGTCTACCATTCATTAAAATGGATGGTTGTGAAAAAATATTTTACTGCAAAAGTGGTTAAATTGATAGATATTGTGACACACCCCCCCTAACCTCAAAACGTGTTGAATAATGCCTGGCCGGAGGGAGGGCTCAAGTAAACCAATATTGTTCTGCTATTGGTCAGATTTGGAATACAAGTAAGCAGCATTATGATATGACCTTGATTGTATCCCTGAACCTGATTTAGCTTTGAGCCTTTTTGCAGGTGTCTTCAATACTATTTTAATTTATTTTATTTCACATTTATTTAACCAGATAGGCTAGTTGAGAACAAGTTCTCATTTGCAACTGCGACCTATCGCGGATAATAAATTAAAAAGGTGCACTCGGGAATTATCAGAAGTCATTCATAAAAGAGATAATGCTTGGTACAAGGCCAGGAACACAGGCTTAGGCCCGGATTTGCAAGCTTTTAAGCAACTGAGGAATCATTGTGTAAAACAAATCAGAAAGGCTAAATCGGATTATTATGTAACCGCTCTTTCAGATTGTAATGGGAACCCGGCTAAATTCTGGAAACTTTCAAATCCCCGAAGGGCTCTACTTCCTCTTCTCTGCCACAACAAATTAATTCAGATACTGGCCTCATTACAAAAAAATGGCATTGATGCTTTTAACCACCATTTTATTTCAGAAGGCTATCTCTCTTTGAAATAACTTCTCAGCCTATTCACAATGATATTGGCTGGATGCTGATAGAGGAAACTTGCTGAGTGATCAGAGAAATGATAGTCAAAGCTTTTCTTTTAGGCTATTTACAGAAAAAGAGGTCCTGGATGCTTGGCTAGAAATAGACAACAACAATAAATCCACAGGAGCCAACCAGTTGGATCCCGGTCCGTTTAAATGTGCCGCGCCCATCATTGTTGGCTCAATAACACACATTTTCTACTTAACATTGTTTTCAGGAAATATTCCAAAAGTATGGAAATCAGCTGTTGTGCTGCCGCTCCATAAGGGATAGTAGAGTTCTTCATCATTATCACACCATTTCAAGGCTTCCTTGTCGAGCTCAGATTCTTGAATCCTTATTAAATGTACAAGTTTGCTCTTTTTTTAAACCAGAGAAATGTATTTTGAATGTAAACCAATCAGGGTTTAGGCCTGGGCATCCAATCATGGTTTTAGCCCTGGGCATCCAATCAGGGTTTAGCCCTGGCCATCCAATCAGGGTTTAGCCCTGGCCATCCAATCAGGGTTTAGGCCTGGGCATCCAATCAGGGTTTAGCCCTGGGCATCCAATCATGGTTTAGCCCTGGGCATCCAATCATGGTTTAGCCCTGGGCATCCCATCAGGTTTTAGCCCTGGGCATCCAATCAGGGTTTAGCCCTGGCCATCCAATCAGGGTTTAGGCCTGGGCATCCAATCAGGGTTTTAGGCCTGGGCATCCAATCAGGTTTTAGGCCTGCGCATCCAATCAGGTTTCAAGCCTGGGCATCCAATCAGGGTTTAAGCCTGGGCATCCAATCATGGTTTAAGCCTGGGCATCCAGTCAGGGTTTAGGCCTGGGCATCCAATCAGGTTTTAGGCCTGGGCATCCAATCAGGTTTTAAGCCTGGGCATCCAATCATGGTTTAAGCCTGGGCATCCAGTCAGGGTTTAGGCCTGGGCATCCAATCAGGTTTTAAGCCTGGGCATCCAATCAGGTTTTAAGCCTGGGCATCCAATCAGGTTTTAAGCCTGGGCATCCAATCAGGTTTTAAGCCTGGGCATAGCACTATAATAGCAACCACTTTAGTTGTTCATGATCTTGTCAATTCTTTACACACTACAATGTGCTGCTTTGTTTGTGGACCTGTCAAAAGCTTTTCATATGGTTGATCAAGCTATTTATTTGAATAAGTTGTCCTCGATAGGCCTGAGCTCTGACACCTGTTCATGGTTTCATGATTATCTTAGTGACTGAACTCAGGCCATGGTGATTGATGGGGTTAAGTCTGAATTTCTTGAAATACACACTACAGGGGGCGACTTTGGGACCTGTTCTCTTCACTGTTTATATAAACACCATTGGCCAATCTGTTAAACATTGTAAACTTAATCTATATGCGGATGATATTATTATATTGCCCCGACTGTTGATCTGGCTCTGTCAAAACTACAGTCAGATTTTATTGCTATGCAGGAATCCCTTTCTGATTTAAAACGTGTGCTTAATAAGGGCAAAACGAAATACATGTTTAAAAAAAAAAAACTCTCATGAGAATGTTACAGATGAACTACATGTTCACTCATTAGATGGTTCTCCAATCGAACGTGTCCCGCATGTCAATACTGAGGCATTTGGATTGGTGTGGATTTGAAGTTTAAAAAACATATAGATGAGCTGGTTAAGAAGCTAAGATTTAAAGTTGTCTTTTTCAACAGAAACAGATTGTGTCTTTCTCTAAGCAGTAGGAAGCAGATTATTCAGTCAACCATTTTATCTGTTGTTGATTATGGTGATATAATTTATCAAAGTGCAGCTGATAATACTCTTAAACCTTTAGATGCCATCTACCATCGTGCTCTTAGTTTTCTTACAGGTGACGGTTTTGATCCTCATCACTGTATCCTGTATCAAAAGGTTGGCTGGACTTCGCTAAGGGGAGGCAGGTAGCCTGGTGGTTAGAGCGTCGGGCCAGTAACCGAAAGGTTGGCTGGACTTCGCTAAGGGGAGGCAGGTAGCCTAGTGGTTAGAGCGTCGGGCCAGTAACCGAAAGGTTGCTAGATCGAATCCCCGAGCTGACAGCTGTCGTTCTGCCCCTGAACAAAGCAGTTAACCCGTCATTGAAAATAAGAATTTGTTCTTAACTGACTTGCCTGGTTAAATTAAATAAATAAATACAAAAGACCTGTAGATCTCTACATTACTCCCTTTTTGTATATATATATATATACACATATAGTACCAGTCAAAGTTTGGAAACACCGACTCCTTCAAGGGTTTTTACATTGTAGAATAATAGTGAAGACATCAAAACTTTGAAAAAAATGTATCTCAACCAGGTTCATGAGGTAGTCACCTCGAATGCATTTCAATGTGTGAATCAGGCCTTCATGGTCAAATTGCTGCAAAGAAAGCACTACTAAAGGACACCAATAATAAGAAGAGACTTGCTTGGGCCAAGAAACACAAGAAATTGACATTTGACCGGTGGAAATTTTGTATTTTGGTCTGGAGTCCAAATTGGAGATTTTTGATTCCAACCGCTGTCTTTGTGAGACGTGGTGTGGTCGAACGGATGATATACGCATGTGTATTTCCCACCGTGAAGCATGGAGGAGGAGGTGTTATGGCCCTCCAGGCTGTATAAGGGCTATTTTACCAAGAAGGAGAGTGCTGCATCAGATGACCTGGCCTCCACAATCACCAGACCTCAACCAAATTAAGATGGTTTGGGATGAGTCGGACCGGAGAGTGAAGGAAAAGCAGCCAACAACTCATCAGCATATATGGGAACTCCTTCAAGGCATTCCAGGTGAAGCTGGTTGAGAGAATGCCAAAAGTGTACAAAGCTGTCATCAAGGCAAAGGGTGGGTATTTGAAGAATATAAAATATATTTTGATTTGTTTAACACTTTTCTAGTTACTTCATAGTGTGTTATTATGTTATTTCATAGTAAAATGTAGAAAATAGTAAAATGAATGAAAAACCCTTAAATGAGTAGGTGTTCTAAAACTTTTGACCGGTAGTGTGTGTGTATATATATATATATACAGACTTGCTCAAATTTGTTGCTACCCTTACAGCTCATTGAAATAATGCTTCATTCCTCCTGAAAAGTGATTAAATTAAAAGCTATTTCATCATGTATAGTTTCATGCCTTTAGTATGTCATAGAATAAAGCAAATAAGCTGTGAAAAGAGAAGAAATAAGAAATATTGCTTATTCTACAAAGATATTCTAAAATGGCCTGGACACATTTGTTGGTACCCCTTTAGAAAATATAATAAATATTTAGATTATAATGATATTTCAAACTAACAAAATTTGTTTACTTACTTAGTATCACACGTCTCCAATCTTGTAATCAGTGATTCAGCCTATTTAAATGGAGAAAAGTAGTCACTGAGTTGTTTGGTATCATTGTGTGCAACACACTGAACATGGACCAGAGAAAGCAAAGGAGAGATTTGCCTGAGGAGATCAGAAAGACAATAATAGACAAGCATGGTAAAGGCTACAAGACCATCTCCAAGCAGCTTGATGTTCCTGTGACAACAAGTTTAAGGTCCATGGAACTTTAGCCAACCTCCCTGGGCGTGGCCGCAAGAGGAAAATCGACCCCAGATTAAACAGAACGATAGTGCGAATGGTAGAAAAAGAACCAAGGATAACTGCCAAAGAGATACAAGCTGAACTCCAAGGTGAAGGTACGTCAGTTTCTGATTGCACCATCTGTCGTTCTTTTGAGCGAAAGTGGGCTCCATGGAAGAAGACCCAGGAGGACTCCACTATTCAAAGAAAAACATTAAAAAGCCAGACTGGAATTTGCTAAAATGCATATTGACAAGACACAATCCTTCTGGGAGAATGTCCTTTGGACAGATTAGACAAAACTGGAGATTTTTGTCAAGTCACATCAGCTCTATGTTAACAGATGAAAATATGAAGCTTTCAAAGAAAATAACAACATACCTACAGTGAAACATGGAGGAGGCTCGGTTATGTTTTGGGGCTGCTTTTCTGCGCCTGGCACAGGGTGCATTGAATCTGTGCAGGGCACAATTAAATCTCAAGACAATCAAGGCGTTCTGGAGCGAAACGTACTGCCCAGTGTCAGAAAGCTCTGTCTCAGTCGCAGGTCATGGGTCCTCCAACAGGATAATGACTCAATATACACACAGCTAAAAGCACTCAAGAATGGATAAGAACAAAACATTTGACAATTCTGAAGTGGCCTTCAATGAGTCCTGATCTGAATCCTATCGAACATCTATGGAAAGAGCTGAAACTTGCAGTCTGGAGAAGGCACCCATCAAGCCTGAGACAGCTAAAGCAGTTTGCTCAGGAAGAGTGGGCCAAACTACCTGTTAACCGGTGCAGAAGGCACCCATCAAACCTGAGACAGCTGAAGCAGTTTGCTCAGGAAGAGTGGGCCAAACTACCTGTTAACCGGTGCAGAAGGCACCCAACAAACCTGAGACAGCTGGATCAGTTTGCTATAGAAGAGTGGGCCAAACTACCTGTTAACAGGTGCAGAAGTCTCATTGAGAGCTATAGAAAACGTTTGATTGCAGTGATTGCCTCTAAAGGTTGTGCAACAAAATATTAGTTTAAGGGTCCCATCATTTTTGTCCATGCCATTTTCATTTGTTTTATTATTTACAATATTATGTTTAATAAAAAAAAGCAAAGTCTGATTTCTATTAAATATGGAATAAACAATGGTAGATGCCAATTACTTTAGTCAGTTTCAAAATTGCGCATCCTTCGTTTTTTTGTTGAGGGGTACCAACAAATTTGAGCACGTCTGTGTGTGTGTATGTGTGTGTATATATATATATAATTATTATTAATTATTAATTATAATTATATATATATATATACACACACATTTGAAGTTGGAAGTTTACATACACCTTAGCCAAATACATTTTAAACTCAGTTTTTCATAATTCCTGACATTTAATCCTAGTAAAAATTCCCTGTTTTAGGTCAGTTAGGATCACCACTTTATTTTAAGAATGTGAAATGTCAGAATAATAATAGAGGGAATGATTTATTTCAGCTTTTATTTCTTTCATCACATTCCAAGTGGGTCAATTAGTATTTGATAGCATTGCCTTTAAATTGTTTAACTTGGGTCAAACGTTTCAGGTAGCCTTCCACAAGCTTCCCACAATAAGTTGGGTGAATTTTGGCCCATTCCTCCTGACAGAGCTGGTGTAACTGAGTCAGGTTTGTAGGCCTCCTTGCGCGCACACGCTTTTTCAGTTCTACCCACAAATTTTCTATGGCATTGAGGTCTGGGCTTTGTGATGGCCACTCCAATACCTTGACTTTGTTGTCCTTTAGCCATTTTGCCAAACATTTTGAAGTATGCTTGGGGTGGGTCATTGTCCATTTGGAAGACCCATTTGTGACCAAGCTTTAACTTCCTGACTGATGTTGCTTCAATATATCCACATAATTTTCCATCCTCATGATGCCATCTACTTTGTGAAGTGCACCTGCATCAAAGCACCCCCACAACATGGCTTTTTATGGCGGTTTTGGAGCAGTCTCTTCTTCCTTGCTGAGCGACCTTTCAGGTTATGTCGATATAGGACTTGTTTTACTGTGGATATAGATACTTTTGTACCTGTTTCCTCCAGCATCTTCACAAGGTCCTTTGCTGTTGTTCTGGGATTGAGTTGCACTTTTCGCACCAAAGTACGTTCATCTCTAGGAGACAGAACGCATCTCCTTTCTGAGCGGTATGACGGCTGTGTGGTCCCATGGTGTTTATACTTGCGTACTATTGTTTGTACAGATGAACGTGGTACCTTCAGGCGTTTCGAAATTACTCCCGAGGATGAACCAGACTTGTGGAGGTCTACAATTCTTGGCAGATTGTTTTTGATTTTCCCATGATGTCAAGCAAAGAGGCACTGAGTTTGAAGGTAGGCCTTGAAATACATCCACAGGTACACCTATTGACTCAAATGATGTCAATTAGCCTATCAGAAGCTTCTAAAGCCATGACATAATTTTCTGGAATTTTCCAAGCTGTTTAAAGACACAGTCAACTTAGTGTATGTAAACTTCTGAGCCACTAGAATTGTGATACAGTGAATTATAAGTGAAATAATCTGTCTGCAAATAATTGTTGGAAAAATTAGTTGTCATGCACAAAGTAGATGTCCTAACCGACTTGCCAAAACTATAGTTTGTTAACAAGACATTTGTGGAGTGGTTGAAAAACGAGTTTTAATGACTCCAACCTAAGTGTATGTAAACTTCTGACTTCAACTGTACATACATACACATACAGTGCATTCTGAAAGTATTCATACCCCTTGACTTTTTCCACATTTTGTTAAGTTACAGCCTTATTCTAAAATTACAATAAATCAAAATCCTCATCAATCCACACAGAATATCCCATAATGACATAGCGAAAACCGTTTATTTTTTAATTTTGGAAAAAATACAAATATAAAAGACAAAGGAATTGACCGAAGTGCTCCGAGACAGGATTGTGTTGAGGCATAGATCTGGGGAAGGGTACCACAAATATTCTGTAGCATTGAAGGTCCCCAAAAACACAGTGGCCTCAATCATTCTTAAATGGAAGAAGTTTGGAACCACCAAGACTCTTCCTAGAGCTGGCCGCCCGGGCCAAACTGAGCAATCAGGGGAGAAGGACTTTGGTCAGCGACGTGACCATAGCCTGAATGCCAAGCGTCACATCTTGAGGAAACCTGGAACCAACCCTACGGTGAAGCATGGTGGTGGCAGCACCATGCTGTGGGGATGTTTTTCAGCGACAGGGAATGAGAGACTAGTCAGGATCGAGGGAAAGATGAACTGAGCAAAGTACAGAGAGATCCTTGATGAAAACTTGATCAAGAGAGCTCAGGACCTCAGACTGGGGTGAAGGTTCACCTTCCAACAGGACAACGACCCTAATCACACAGCCAAGACAACGCAGGAGAGGCTTCAGGACGTGTCTTTGAATGTCCTTGAGTGGCCCAGCCAGAGCCCGGACATGAACCCGATTGAACATCTCTGGAGAGACCTGAAAATAGCTTTGCAGCGACGCTCCCCATCCAACCTAACAGAGTTTGAGAGGATCTGCAGAGAACAATGGGAGAAACTCCCCAAATACAGGTGTGGCAAGCTTTTAGTGTCATACTGAAGAAGACTTGAGGATGTAATCGCTGCTAAAGGTGCTTCAACAAAGTACTGAATAAAGGGACAGAATACTCATGTAAATGTGATATTTACGTTTTTCATTTTTAATACATTTGCGAACATTTCAAAAAAACTATTTTTTCTTTGTCATGGGGTATTGTCTGTAGATTGATGAGGGGAAAAAACTATTTAATACATTTTAGAAAAAGGCTGTAATGTGTGTGTGTGTGTGTGTGTGTGTACTGTACTGTATACATATGTAGCTTGTGTATAACGTGTATATTTATATTGTATTATACAGGGTACATTTGGAAAAGAGACCTAGGTCTCAATATGACTTCCCTGTCAAAATAAAAGTAATTAAAAAGAAAATGTATCTTGGAAATATACGGTGGTGTAAAATACTTAGGTAAAAATACTTTAAAGTACTACTTAAGTAGTTTTTTGGGGTATCTGTACTTTACTATTTATTTTTTGGGCATCTTTTACTTTTACTCCGCTACATTCTTAAAGAAAATAATGTACATTTTACTCCCTACATTTTCCCTGACATCCAAAAGTACTTGTTACATTTTGAATGATTAACAGGACAGGAAAATGGTCCAATTCACACACTTATCAGGAGAACATCCCTGGTCATCCCCACTGCCTCTGATCTGGAGGACTCACTAAACACAAATCCATCTTTTATAAATGATGTCTGAGTGTTGGAGTGGGTCCCTGGCTATCCGCACATTATGTCTGAGTGTTGGAGTTGGTCCCTGGCTATCCGTACATTATGTCTGAGTGTTGGAGTGGGCCCCTGGCTATCCGTACATTATGTCTGAGTGTTGGAGTGGGCCCCTGGCTATCCGTACATTATGTCTGAGTGTTGGAGTGGGCCCCTGGCTATCCGTACATTATGTCTGAGTGTTGGAGTGGGCCCCTGGCTATCCATACATTATGTCTGAGTGTTGGAGTGGGCCCCTGGCTATCCGTACATTATGTCTGAGTGTTGGAGTGGGCCCCTGGCTATCTGTAATGATGTCTGAGTGTTGGAGTGTGTCCCTGGCTATCCGTACATTATGTCTGAGTGTTGGAGTGGGCCCCTGGCTATCCGTACATTATGTCTGAGTGTTGGAGTGGGCCCCTGGCTATCCGTACATTATGTCTGAGTGTTGGAGTGGGCCCCTGGCTATCCGTACATTATGTCTGAGTGTTGGAGTGGGCCCCTGGCTATCTGTACATTATGTCTGAGTGTTGGAGTGGGCCCCTGGCTATCTGTACATTATGTCTGAGTGTTGGAGTGGGCCCCTGGCTATCTGTACATTATGTCTGAGTGTTGGAGTGGGCCCCTGGCTATCTGTACATTATGTCTGAGTGTTGGAGTGGGCCCCTGGCTATCTGTACATTATGTCTGAGTGTTGGAGTGGGCCCCTGGCTATCCGTACATTATGTCTGAGTGTTGGAGTGGGCCCCTGGCTATCCGTACATTATGTCTGAGTGTTGGAGTGGGCCCCTGGCTATCCGTACATTATGTCTGAGTGTTGGAGTGGGCCCCTGGCTATCTGTACATTATGTCTGAGTGTTGGAGTGGGCCCCTGGCTATCTGTACATTATGTCTGAGTGTTGGAGTGGGCCCCTGGCTATCCGTACATTATGTCTGAGTGTTGGAGTGGGCCCCTGGCTATCTGTACATTATGTCTGAGTGTTGGAGTGGGCCCCTGGCTATCTGTACATTATGTCTGAGTGTTGGAGTGGGCCCCTGGCTATCCGTACATTATGTCTGAGTGTTAGAGTGGGCCCCTGGCTATCTGTACATTATGTCTGAGTGTTGGAGTGGGCCCCTGGCTATCCGTACATTATGTCTGAGTGTTGGAGTGGGCCCCTGGCTATCCGTACATTATGTCTGAGTGTTGGAGTGGGCCCCTGGCTATCCGTACATTATGTCTGAGTGTTGGAGTGGGCCCCTGGCTATCTGTACATTATGTCTGAGTGTTGGAGTGGGCCCCTGGCTATCTGTACATTATGTCTGAGTGTTGGAGTGGGCCCCTGGCTATCCGTACATTATGTCTGAGTGTTGGAGTGGGCCCCTGGCTATCTGTACATTATGTCTGAGTGTTGGAGTGGGCCCCTGGCTATCTGTACATTATGTCTGAGTGTTGGAGTGGGCCCCTGGCTATCTGTACATTATGTCTGAGTGTTGGAGTGGGCCCCTGGCTATCCGTACATTATGTCTGAGTGTTGGAGTGGGCCCCTGGCTATCCGTACATTATGTCTGAGTGTTGGAGTGGGCCCCTGGCTATCTGTACATTATGTCTGAGTGTTGGAGTGGGCCCCAGGCTATCTGTACATTATGTCTGAGTGTTGGAGTGGGCCCCTGGCTATCTGTACATTATGTCTGAGTGTTGGAGTGGGCCCCTGGCTATCTGTACATTATGTCTGAGTGTTGGAGTGGGCCCCTGGCTATCTGTACATTATGTCTGAGTGTTGGAGTGGGCCCCTGGCTATCCGTACATTATGTCTGAGTGTTGGAGTGGGCCCCTGGCTATCCGTACATTATGTCTGAGTGTTGGAGTGGGCCCCTGGCTATCTGTACATTATGTCTGAGTGTTGGAGTGGGCCCCTGGCTATCTGTACATTATGTCTGAGTGTTGGAGTGGGCCCCTGGCTATCCGTACATTATGTCTGAGTGTTGGAGTGGGCCCCTGGCTATCTGTACATTATGTCTGAGTGTTGGAGTGGGCCCCTGGCTATCTGTACATTATGTCTGAGTGTTGGAGTGGGCCCCTGGCTATCTGTACATTATGTCTGAGTGTTGGAGTGGGCCCCTGGCTATCCGTACATTATGTCTGAGTGTTGGAGTGGGCCCCTGGCTATCTGTACATTATGTCTGAGTGTTGGAGTGGGCCCCTGGCTATCTGTACATTATGTCTGAGTGTTGGAGTGGGCCCCTGGCTATCCGTACATTATGTCTGAGTGTTGGAGTGGGCCCCTGGCTATCCGTACATGATGTCTGAGTGTTGGAGTGGGCCCCTGGCTATCTGTACATTATGTCTGAGTGTTGGAGTGGGCCCCTGGCTATCCGTACATGATGTCTGAGTGTTGGAGTGGGCCCCTGGCTATCTGTACATTATGTCT
This sequence comes from Salvelinus alpinus, assembly GCF_045679555.1. Classification (NCBI taxonomy): domain Eukaryota; kingdom Metazoa; phylum Chordata; class Actinopteri; order Salmoniformes; family Salmonidae; genus Salvelinus; species Salvelinus alpinus. The sequence continues at coordinate 7,975,802 of NC_092104.1, read as the reverse complement.
GAGTGTTGGAGTGGGCCCCTGGCTATCTGTACATTATGTCTGAGTGTTGGAGTGGGCCCCTGGCTATCCGTACATGATGTCTGAGTGTTGGAGTGGGCCCCTGGCTATCTGTACATTATGTCTGAGTGTTGGAGTGGGCCCCTGGCTATCCGTACATGATGTCTGAGTGTTGGAGTGGGCCCCTGGCTATCTGTACATTATGTCTGAGTGTTGGAGTGGGCCCCTGGCTATCTGTACATTATTTATTTTAGTGAAAGGTTCTTCTGTGGATTTTATATGTTCAGCCTCTTGCAATTATATTAGGGTTACTCCAAAGTCCATTATGGTGTCTAAAATACAATATGGCGTCCAAAATACAATATGGCGTCCAAAATACAATATGGCGTCCAAAATCCATACAATACCATTAAATGGTGGTTTGTTCACTTGTACTGTATATACATGTTTTAAATGAAACATCTTTTCAGATTTGTTCACACTAATTATTACCTGTACTATTTTTGTGTATTTTAACTATTGTAGGTAATTCAATAAGTCAAACATCATTGTCTGGATATAGAAAAGAAAGCAGACTGCTTGGCATGGCAACACCAAGTATTCCAAGTCACATGCCTCTTTGAGGATCAATGAGGCAACTCGGAGGCTCCGAGGAAAGGAAAGAACACCCGTGGGCACCCTCTCTCTAGAGCCACGGTAGACACCAACTGTGGGATAATTGCCTACAGGTTTGGGCTCATAAGTCGTCACCTTATTATTTAGAGGTTTTGATTCATTGCTAGTCCAATATGGCCTTCCCCTGGCTCACTGCATTTGTGATGCACATTGGGATGTTCAGGGACACTCTTATGCTGTTTGGGTTGAGCTGACACATTGTTGTTTAAAATAAAAATAGAATCATGCCCAACATCCTGGCTGTCTGCCCTGGAGTTGCCATATACAGTGAGCTCTAACCGTATTGGGAAAGTCGCACATTTTTGTAGTTGTTTTGCCTCTGTACTCTAGTACTTTAGATGTGAAATGATATAATGACTATGAGGTTAAATTGCAGACTGACCGCTTTCATTTGAGGGTATTTACATCCACATTGGGTGAACCTTTTAGAAATTACAGCACTTTTTATACTTTTTTCAAAGTTTTTATTGTAAATAAGAATAGAATATGTTTCTAAATACTTCTTCTTCTTCGTAAATGCGGATGCTAATAGGATTACGGATAATCCTGTATTATTACGGATCATCCAAAATGCTAACCTTCTCTGTTATTGTAATGGTGAAAGGTTACTGTAGCAGGAGACAGAGCCATCATGGAACTCGACTGCCACATGTCAGGAGGCATTCAACAACCAAAATGGCATCTGGGTAGTGTTGTCCTGCACTGCCCTCATATGTACCTATGTTACTAGCAACAATGGCTGGCCAGCCCATGTGACACGTGAACTGGACTCACATGTGAAGAATGATCTCTCATGCTGTGGTGACTCATGCGTTGGTCTAGGACACTGTTCAGTAGTACCAACAGCCCTATAAGGACACACACAGCTACTGTTATTTCTCACTGTCTTTTTACTGTTGTTTTTATGTCTTTACTTACCTATTGTTCACCTAATACCTTTTTTGCACTATTGGTTAGAGCCTGTAAGTAAGCATCTACACCTGTTGTATTCGGCGCACATGACAAATAAACTTTGATTTGAGATGTAGGATCTTAATTTGAGCCAGTTTGTTACAGCAGAAAAATTATCTTGCAGCAACAGGAAATGTGAATTAGAATTAATGGAGATTTTTTGTAGGGGATGATATATTTTTCATAAAACCCAGGTTTTAGGCTGGGTTTCTGTATAGCACTTTGAGATATCAGCTGATGTAAGAAGGGCTATATAAATACATTTGATATGATTTGGTAAATCAAGTCATTTTAAAGTGGAAAATACGAACTTGAAACACCTTTTAAAACCTCAAATACACAACACGTTTGCATATCCTGCTGTGTAGGAAAATTATCAGCAACAAAAGAGTGATCAAATTAAGATCATACAGCTGTAATTTCATCTATGGCAAACAAGAGGCTCCTTAGGATGGTCAAACTTAAACAAAGATGATGTGAGACTGAGAGATAATAGCCTTTGTGCTCCATGCTCGACCAGCTCCACCTCCCCTGCAACCCCTTTACTGTCCATCAAAGCTCAAGGATCACCTTCAAATGTATATGTGTGTGGAGCTGTGTTACATCCTTCACAACCAACACTTTATAGTCATAGTCTATGACCTACACTCTAAGTAACCTGAGGTCACCCTCATCCGTTTTGTCACTCTCCTGCTGGCCCTGCCCCAAAACGTAATCACAGCCAACTACCCACAGTAAATATCAGACAGATAATCATCCTACCTCACTTCCAATGGAATATAAAGGAATATGTAAGATGTTTTGCCACATCAACATAAAAAAACTCCAACTACAGGTCAATTAGGCGTTGAAAATATCTAAGATCTGTTTCACTGTCTCTCCTTGACAACCAGACAACCAACCATTCCACTGCTGGACTATCTACAGCATCATTCAGACTGGGAGAACATTCCGGTTGGTCGATGGGTCTCGTTGGCATGCAAGCTGCATCTGATGAGTGCGTGCACCTGATTGTTATGGGAATGGACACAGCCCTGAATACCCTCCCAGTATTTGGATGCAGAATAAAATAGATTTACACCAAAACAGTCTTTATTGTACACAATTCATAAAATATGCCTGATCTACAAAATTCATATTTACACATGATTTGACCTCCATAAAATGGGAGTAAGGCAGCCATATTGGATTTTGGACACCATATGTGACTACATTTCCCATTTGAGTCTTATGTATCATTTCCAAGATTGGCTTTTTAAATTATATTATATTACGTTATTACATTATTAATGAATTTGAGGCTAAATCCAGGGAGACCCCAACAATTATCTGTGGTGGGTAGCCTGGTGGGTAGGAGCGTTGGGCTAGTAACTGAAAGGTTGCTGGATCGAATCCCCCTGAGTTGACAAGGTCTAAAAAATAAAAATAAATCTGTTCTGTCCCTGAACAAGGCAGTTCCCCGGGTGCTAAAGACGTGGATGTCGATTAAGGCAGCCCCCCGCACCTCTCTGATTCAGAGGGGTTGGGTTAAATGCAGGAGACACATTTCAGTTGAATGCATAGGTGTCCCCTTTACCCCCCCCCCCCCCCCCCCTGACTAAATTGCAAGAGTACCGGCTAAAGATACAACATCCTTCAAGGAACCTTGGACCCCAATCTTTGCTCTGAGCCCACTTGTTTACCTTAGAGCCGATTTGTCAATAGCCACAACGTAAAACGTGTAACTGTAATCCACAGAAGAACCTTTCACTAAAAGAAATGAGACAATTTTCACTGTCTCAGCCACTTGTTTTCCTTGCAGCCAATTAGATTACAATAGCACTAAACATCATAAAACATGTGTAACTTTCTGTGTTTCTGTTAGGCAGGTTAATACAGCAGCCTGCCTGCCACCTGTTAGTTAGTAGATACAGTCCTGATGTGAATAAGCCAGAGCCCAGAAATCAATTCATCATTAAGGCTGAGACCAGGCTGAGACCAGACTGAGACCAGACTGAGACCAGACTGAGACCAGGCTGAGACCAGGCTGAGACAAGGCTGAGACAAGGCTGAGACCAGGCTGAGACAAGACTGAGACAAGACTGAGACACGACTGAGACCAGGCTGAGACCAGGCTGAGACCAGGCTGAGACCAGGCTGAGACCAGGCTGAGACAAGACTGAGACCAGGCAGCTAGCTAGACTACTGGGGATGACGGGCAGGGAGGACACACACATGGACGCACGCACGCACGCACACACACAGAAATATGTATCAAACACACAACCCTCCTGTCAATGCTCTTGAGTTACAGTTGTCCAACAGGATGTTAAATGTAAAGTCACATTATCAGACAGACCAACTCCAGACAGCTACTTTATTGGGAAAACTGCCTTCGTCTTTCCTGCATCATTTAAATATCCTGCTGTGTAGACTAGCCTTTAGTTAACCTGTCTCACTGCTGCCCTGTAGTCTACATTTACATTTACATTTTAGTCATTTAGCAGACGCTCTTATACAGAGCGACTTACAGTAGAGTGCATACATTTTATTACATTTTTTACATACTGAGACAAGGATATCCCTACCGGCCAAGAGCAGACGCTCTTATCCAGAGCGACTTACAGTAGAGTGCATACATTTTTACATACTGAGACAAGGATATCCCTACCGGCCAAACCCTCCCTAACCCGGACGACGCTATGCCAATTGTGCGTCGCCCCACGGATCTCCCGGTTGCGGCCGGCTGCGACAGTCTACCTGTCTCACTGCTGCCCTGTAGCCTACCTGTCTCACTGCTGCCCTGTAGCCTACCTGTCTCACTGCTGCCCTGTAGTCTACCTGTCTACCCGTCTACCTATCTACCTGTCTCACTGCTGCCCTGTAGTCTACCTGTCTCACTGCTGCCCTGTAGCCTACCTGTCTACCCGTCTACCTATCTACCTGTCTCACTGCTGCCCTGTAGTCTACCTGTCTCACTGCTGCCCTGTAGTCTACATGTCTCACTTCTGCCCTGTAGCCTACCTGTCTCACTGCTGCCCTGTTGTCTACCTGTCTCACTGCTGCCCTGTAACCTACCTGTCTCACTGCTGCCCTGTAGTCTACCTGTCTCACTGCTGCCCTGTAGTCTACCTGTCTACCCGTCTACCTATCTACCTGTCTCACTGCTGCCCTGTAGTCTACCTGTCTCACTGCTGCCCTGTAGTCTACCTGTGTACCAGTCTACCTATCTACCTGTCTCACTGCTGCCCTGTAGTCTACCTGTCGCACTGCTGCCCTGTAGTCTACCTGTCTCACTGCTGCCCTGTAGTCTACCTGTCTACCCGTCTACCTATCTACCTGTCTCACTGCTGCCCTGTAGTCTACCTGTCTCACTGCTGCCCTGTAGTCTACCTGTCTACCCGTCTACCTATCTACCTGTCTCTGACTCGGTTTAGTTTTTAAACCCACCTGATTCTGCTGTGTCTGAGTGGGATGGCCTACCTACTCTGAAGCCAGCTGGCCCTGTGTGTGTGTGTGTGTGTGTGTGTGTGTGTGTGTGTGTGTGTGTGTGTGTGTGTGTGTGTGTGTGTGTGTGTGTGTGTGTGTGTGTGTGTGTGTGTGTGTGTGTGTGTGTGTGTGTGTGTGTCGTTGGCGGGATAAAGGGATAAGCGTTGTGTTATCCCGTTGCACTCTGGGTTAAATGGCTTCACGTGACAGGCTGACCTCTTCACACACATGGCTGGGATGCTCTCTCTCGCGTTCTCTCACTCGTTTTCTCTCTCCCGCTCTCTCTCCCTTTCGCTCTCACTCTCTCGCTCTCTCTCTCGCTCTCTCCCTCGCTCTCCCTCTCTCTCTCCCTTTCCATCACACTCTCTCGCTCTCTCCCTCACCCTCTCACTCTCTCCCTCGCACTCTCTCCCTCAATCTCTCAATCTTTCGCTCTCTCACTCTCTCTCGCTCGCTCTCTCTCGCTCTCCTTCTCTCTCTCTCTTTCTCCCTTTCGCTCTCACTCTCTCGCTCTCTCTCTCGCTCTCTCCCTCTCACCCTCACTCTCCCTCTCTCTCTCCCTCTCTCTCTCTCCCTTTCCATCTCCCTCTCTCCCTCACCCTCTCTCCCTCACCCTCTCTCCCTCGCACTCTCTCCCTCGCACTCTCTCCTTCACTCTCTCTCTCCCTTTCGCTCTCAATCTCTCGCTCTCTCACTCTCTCTCTCGCTCTCTCGCTCTCTCTCTCTCCCTTTCGCTCTCACTCTCTCTCTCTCTCTCTCTCTCTCTCTCCCTCTCTCTGTCCGACAGACCTTTTAGATCAAGCAGCATCCATTATTGAAGGATGTTTTGTGCTGTTTGTGAATGGAGTGTATTTATATCCTGATACCTTTTCCCCTTCTTTTAGACATCAGAAAGACAGAGAGAGATGAAGAAAAGGAGAGAGACAGAAAGAGGGAGAAAGTAAAGAGGAGGGATGGCTGGAGGAAAGGAGAGATTGAGAGAGGGGTAAGGGGAGCGAGACGGGCAGAGGAAGAGGAGATGCTTTCTATAGTTCTGGGATAGTTGATACTGTACCAGAGCAGATAAGCTGTTCCTTGCGTGTATAAAACAACCATTTGGATTATTATTGCTGCCAGTTCTACTGAAGTCATCAACAGGAAGAGATTATTATATACCAAACTGGTGATCTGAACGATTCTGCTATGTTATGTGCGTGTGTTAATTACCATGCTGGTGCTCTCTGCCCTGTACCTCTCCCAGAGTCCCAGAGTGTCACTGTGTCACCCCAGCCAGACTGAAGTCAAATCTCTGAGCGGTTTGCTTCCTCTCATAATAGACATCACGTCTCTCCCTGTGGAACGAGGGAGAGCTATGTTTGTTGTTTTGAAAGTCACTGAAAAAGTGTTCTACTGAACAAGTTTGGTTACTAGCTAGCTACTTTTTTGCGTTTGGATCTGACGTGGTTGGCATCAGTTGCTGGGACTGCTGCCATCTGTCTAGGTATCCTGCCAACCACGGGTCTGAGGAGCTACTTGGTGTAGCAGCTAGCGACGCGACGCGGTTAGCCCTTGTGGCTGGCACCGCGGATTGTCCCCGGGCTCGTGACAACAGGTCTAGCTGATTGGCTGTTAGGAAGATCATGTGTTTAGACAGAGTAGAGTATAAACAGAGTAGAAGAAGAGGATATTATTATAAACAGAGTAGAAGAAGAAGAAGAGGATATTATTATAAACAGAGTAGAAGAAGAAGAAGAGGATATTATTATAAACAGAGTAGAAGAAGAGGATATTATTATAAACAGAGTAGAAGAAGAAGAAGAGGATATTATTATAAACAGAGTAGAAGAAGAAGAAGAGGATATTATTATAAACAGAGTAGAAGAAGAAGAAGATGATATTATTATAAACAGAGTAGAAGAAGAAGAAGAGGATATTATTATAAACAGAGTAGCAGAAGAAGAAGAGGATATTATTATAAACAGAGTAGCAGAAGAAGAAGAGGATATTATTATAAACAGAGTAGCAGAAGAAGAATAGGATATTATTATAAACAGAGTAGCAGAAGAAGAAGAGGATATTATTATAAACAGAGTAGCAGAAGAAGAAGAGGATATTATTATAAACAGAGTAGCAGAAGAAGAAGAGGATATTATTATAAACAGAGTAGCAGAAGAAGAAGAGGATATTATTATAAACAGAGTAGCAAAAGAAGAAGAGGATATTATTATAAACAGAATAGCAGAAGAAGAAGATGATATTATTATAAACAGAGTAGCAGAAGAAGAAGAGGATATTATTATGAACAGAGTAGAAGAAGAGGATATTATTATAAACAGAGTAGCAGAAGAAGAAGAGGATATTATTATAAACAGAGTAGAAGAAGAAGAAGAGGATATTATTATGAACAGAGTAGAAAAAGAGGATATTATTATAAACAGAGTAGAAGAAGAAGAAGAGGATATTATTATAAACAGAGTAGAAGAAGAAGAAGAGGATATTATTATGAACAGAGTAGAAGAAGAGGATATTATTATAAACAGAGTAGCAGAAGAAGAAGAGGATATTATTATAAACAGAGTAGAAGAAGAGGATATTATTATAAACAGAGTAGCAGAAGAAGAAGAGGATATTATTATAAACAGAGTAGAAGAAGAGGATATTATTATAAACAGAGTAGCAGTAGAAGAAGAGGATATTATTATAAACAGAGTAGCAGAAGAAGAAGAGGATATTATTATAAACAGAGTAGAAGAAGAGGATATTATTATAAACAGAGTAGAAGAAGAAGAAGAGGATATTATTATAAACAGAGTAGAAGAAGAAGAAGAGGATATTATTATAAACAGAGTAGAAGAAGAGGATATTATTATAAACAGAGTAGAAGAAGAAGAAGAGGATATTATTATAAACAGAGTAGAAGAAGAAGAAGAGGATATTATTATAAACAGAGTAGAAGAAGAAGAAGATGATATTATTATAAACAGAGTAGAAGAAGAAGAAGAGGATATTATTATAAACAGAGTAGCAGAAGAAGAAGAGGATATTATTATAAACAGAGTAGCAGAAGAAGAAGAGGATATTATTATAAACAGAGTAGCAGAAGAAGAATAGGATATTATTATAAACAGAGTAGCAGAAGAAGAAGAGGATATTATTATAAACAGAGTAGCAGAAGAAGAAGAGGATATTATTATAAACAGAGTAGCAGAAGAAGAAGAGGATATTATTATAAACAGAGTAGCAGAAGAAGAAGAGGATATTATTATAAACAGAGTAGCAAAAGAAGAAGAGGATATTATTATAAACAGAATAGCAGAAGAAGAAGATGATATTATTATAAACAGAGTAGCAGAAGAAGAAGAGGATATTATTATGAACAGAGTAGAAGAAGAGGATATTATTATAAACAGAGTAGCAGAAGAAGAAGAGGATATTATTATAAACAGAGTAGAAGAAGAAGAAGAGGATATTATTATGAACAGAGTAGAAAAAGAGGATATTATTATAAACAGAGTAGAAGAAGAAGAAGAGGATATTATTATAAACAGAGTAGAAGAAGAAGAAGAGGATATTATTATGAACAGAGTAGAAGAAGAGGATATTATTATAAACAGAGTAGCAGAAGAAGAAGAGGATATTATTATAAACAGAGTAGAAGAAGAGGATATTATTATAAACAGAGTAGCAGAAGAAGAAGAGGATATTATTATAAACAGAGTAGAAGAAGAGGATATTATTATAAACAGAGTAGCAGTAGAAGAAGAGGATATTATTATAAACAGAGTAGCAGAAGAAGAAGAGGATATTATTATAAACAGAGTAGAAGAAGAGGATATTATTATAAACAGAGTAGAAGAAGAGGATATTATTATAAACAGAGTAGCAGTAGAAGAAGAGGATATTATTATAAACAGAGTAGCAGAAGAAGAAGAGGATATTATTATAAACAGAGTAGCAGAAGAAGAAGAGGATATGATTATAAACAGAGTAGAAGAAGAGGATATTATTATAAACAGAGTAGAAGAAGAAGAGGATATTATTATAAACAGAGTAGCAGAAGAAGAATAGGATATTATTATAAACAGAGTAGCAGAAGAAGAAGAGGATATTATTATAAACAGAGTAGCAGAAGAAGAAGAGGATATTATTATAAACAGAGTAGCAGAAGAAGAAGAGGATATTATTATAAACAGAGTAGCAGAAGAAGAAGAGGATATTATTATAAACAGAGTAGAAGAAGAGGATATTATTATAAACAGAGTAGCAGAAGAAGAAGAGGATATTATTATAAACAGAGTAGAAGAAGAGGATATTATTATAAACAGAGTAGCAGTAGAAGAAGAGGATATTATTATAAACAGAGTAGCAGAAGAAGAAGAGGATATTATTATAAACAGAGTAGAAGAAGAGGATATTATTATAAACAGAGTAGCATAAGAAGAAGAGGATATTATTATAAACAGAGTAGAAGAAGAGGATATTATTATAAACAGAGTAGAAGAAGAAGAAGAGGATATTATTATAAACAGAGTAGCAGAAGAAGAAGAGGATATTATTATAAACAGAGTAGAAGAAGAAGAAGAGGATATTATTATAAACAGAGTAGAAGAAGAGGATATTATTATAAACAGAGTAGAAGAAGAAGAAGAGGATATTATTATAAACAGAGTAGCAGAAGAAGAAGAGGATATTATTATAAACAGAGTAGCAGAAGAAGAAGAGGATATTTTTATAAACAGAGTAGCAGAAGAAGAAGAGGATATTATTATAAACAGAGTAGAAGAAGAGGATATTATTATAAACAGAGTAGAAGAAGAAGAAGAGGATATTATTATAAACAGAGTAGCAGAAGAAGAAGAGGATATTATTATAAACAGAGTAGAAGAAGAAGAAGAGGATATTATTATAAACAGAGTAGAAGAAGAGGATATTATTATAAACAGAGTAGTAGAAGAAGAAGAGGATATTATTATAAACAGAGTAGCAGAAGAAGAAGAGGATATTTTTATAAACAGAGTAGCAGAAGAAGAAGAGGATATTATTATAAACAGAGTAGAAGAAGAGGATATTATTATAAACAGAGTAGCAGAAGAAGAAGATGATATTATTATAAACAGAGTAGCAGAAGAAGAAGAGGATATTATTATAAACAGAGTAGCAGAAGAAGAAGAGGATATTATTATAAACAGAGTAGAAGAAGAAGAGGATATTATTATAAACAGAGTAGCAGAAGAAGAAGGGGATATTATTATAAACAGAGTAGCAGAAGAAGAAGAGGATATTATTATAAACAGAGTAGCAGAAGAAGAGGATATTATTATAAACAGAAGAAGAGGATATTATTATAAACAGAGTAGCAGAAGAAGAATAGGATATTATTATAAACAGAGTAGCAGAAGAAGAAGAGGATATTATTATAAACAGAGTAGAAGAAGAAGAAGAGGATATTATTATAAACAGAGTAGAAGAAGAAGAAGAGGATATTATTATAAACAGAGTAGAAGAAGAAGAAGAGGATATTATTATAAACAGAGTAGAAGAAGAGGATATTATTATAAACAGAGTAGAAGAAGAAGAAGAGGATATTATTATAAACAGAGTAGAAGAAGAAGAAGAAGAGGATATTATTATAAACAGAGTAGAAGAAGAAGAAGAGGATATTATTATAAACAGAGTAGCAGAAGAAGAAGAGGATATTATTATAAACAGAGTAGCAGAAGAAGAAGAGGATATTATTATAAACAGAGTAGAAGAAGAAGAAGAGGATATTATTATAAACAGAGTAGCAGAAGAAGAAGAGGATATTATTATAAACAGAGTAGCAGAAGAAGAAGAAGAGGATATTATTATAAACAGAGTAGCAGAAGAAGAAGAGGATATTATTATAAACAGAGTAGCAGAAGAAGAAGAGGATATTATTATAAACAGAGTAGCAGAAGAAGAAGAGGATATTATTATAAACAGAGTAGCAGAAGAAGAAGAGGATATTATTATAAACAGAATAGCAGAAGAAGAAGAGGATATTATTATAAACAGAGTAGCAGAAGAAGAAGAGGATATTATTATGAACAGAGTAGAAGAAGAGGATATTATTATAAACAGAGTAGCAGAAGAAGAAGAGGATATTATTATAAACAGAGAAGAAGAAGAGGATATTATTATAAACAGAGTAGCAGAAGAAGAAGAGGATATTATTATAAACAGAGTAGAAGAAGAGGATATTATTATAAACAGAGTAGCAGTAGAAGAAGAGGATATTATTATAAACAGAGTAGCAGAAGAAGAAGAGGATATTATTATAAACAGAGTAGAAGAAGAGGATATTATTATAAACAGAGTAGAAGAAGAGGATATTATTATAAACAGAGTAGAAGAAGAGGATATTATTATAAACAGAGTAGAAGAAGAAGAAGAGGATATTATTATAAACAGAGTAGCAGAAGAAGAAGAGGATATTATTATAAACAGAGTAGAAGAAGAAGAAGAGGATATTATTATAAACAGAGTAGAAGAAGAGGATATTATTATAAACAGAGTAGAAGAAGAAGAAGAGGATATTATTATAAACAGAGTAGCAGAAGAAGAAGAGGATATTATTATAAACAGAGTAGCAGAAGAAGAAGAGGATATTTTTATAAACAGAGTAGCAGAAGAAGAAGAGGATATTATTATAAACAGAGTAGAAGAAGAGGATATTATTATAAACAGAGTAGCAGAAGAAGAAGATGATATTATTATAAACAGAGTAGCAGAAGAAGAAGAGGATATTATTATAAACAGAGTAGCAGAAGAAGAAGAGGATATTATTATAAACAGAGTAGAAGAAGAAGAGGATATTATTATAAACAGAGTAGCAGAAGAAGAAGGGGATATTATTATAAACAGAGTAGCAGAAGAAGAAGAGGATATTATTATAAACAGAGTAGCAGAAGAAGAGGATATTATTATAAACAGAAGAAGAGGATATTATTATAAACAGAGTAGCAGAAGAAGAATAGGATATTATTATAAACAGAGTAGCAGAAGAAGAAGAGGATATTATTATAAACAGAGTAGAAGAAGAAGAAGAGGATATTATTATAAACAGAGTAGAAGAAGAGGATATTATTATAAACAGAGTAGAAGAAGAAGAAGAGGATATTATTATAAACAGAGTAGAAGAAGAAGAAGAAGAGGATATTATTATAAACAGAGTAGAAGAAGAAGAAGAGGATATTATTATAAACAGAGTAGCAGAAGAAGAAGAGGATATTATTATAAACAGAGTAGCAGAAGAAGAAGAGGATATTATTATAAACAGAGTAGAAGAAGAAGAAGAGGATATTATTATAAACAGAGTAGCAGAAGAAGAAGAGGATATTATTATAAACAGAGTAGCAGAAGAAGAAGAAGAGGATATTATTATAAACAGAGTAGCAGAAGAAGAAGAGGATATTATTATAAACAGAGTAGCAGAAGAAGAAGAGGATATTATTATAAACAGAGTAGCAGAAGAAGAAGAGGATATTATTATAAACAGAGTAGCAGAAGAAGAAGAGGATATTATTATAAACAGAATAGCAGAAGAAGAAGAGGATATTATTATAAACAGAGTAGCAGAAGAAGAAGAGGATATTATTATGAACAGAGTAGAAGAAGAGGATATTATTATAAACAGAGTAGCAGAAGAAGAAGAGGATATTATTATAAACAGAGAAGAAGAAGAGGATATTATTATAAACAGAGTAGCAGAAGAAGAAGAGGATATTATTATAAACAGAGTAGAAGAAGAGGATATTATTATAAACAGAGTAGCAGTAGAAGAAGAGGATATTATTATAAACAGAGTAGCAGAAGAAGAAGAGGATATTATTATAAACAGAGTAGAAGAAGAGGATATTATTATAAACAGAGTAGAAGAAGAGGATATTATTATAAACAGAGTAGCAGTAGAAGAAGAGGATATTATTATAAACAGAGTAGCAGAAGAAGAAGAGGATATTATTATAAACAGAGTAGCAGAAGAAGAAGAGGATATTTTTATAAACAGAGTAGCAGAAGAAGAAGAGGATATTATTATAAACAGAGTAGAAGAAGAGGATATTATTATAAACAGAGTAGAAGAAGAAGAAGAGGATATTATTATAAACAGAGTAGCAGAAGAAGAAGAGGATATTATTATAAACAGAGTAGAAGAAGAAGAAGAGGATATTATTATAAACAGAGTAGAAGAAGAGGATATTATTATAAACAGAGTAGAAGAAGAAGAAGAGGATATTATTATAAACAGAGTAGCAGAAGAAGAAGAGGATATTATTATAAACAGTGTAGCAGAAGAAGAAGAGGATATTTTTATAAACAGAGTAGCAGAAGAAGAAGAGGATATTATTATAAACAGAGTAGAAGAAGAGGATATTATTATAAACAGAGTAGCAGAAGAAGAAGATGATATTATTATAAACAGAGTAGCAGAAGAAGAAGAGGATATTTTTATAAACAGAGTAGCAGAAGAAGAAGAGGATATTATTATAAACAGAGTAGCAGAAGAAGAAGAGGATATTATTATAAACAGAGTAGCAGAAGAAGAAGAGGATATTATTATAAACAGAGTAGCAGAAGAAGAAGAGGATATTATTATAAACAGAGTAGCAGAAGAAGAAGAGGATATTATTATAAACAGAGTAGAAGAAGAGGAAGAGGATATTATTATAAACAGAGTAGAAGAAGAAGAAGAAGAGGATATTATTATAAACAGAGTAGAAGAAGAAGAAGAGGATATTATTATAAACAGAGTAGCAGAAGAAGAAGAGGATATTATTATAAACAGAGTAGCAGAAGAAGAAGAGGATATTATTATAAACAGAGTAGAAGAAGAAGAAGAGGATATTATTATAAACAGAGTAGCAGAAGAAGAAGAGGATATTATTATAAACAGAGTAGCAGAAGAAGAAGAAGAGGATATTATTATAAACAGAGTAGCAGAAGAAGAAGAGGATATTATTATAAACAGAGTAGCAGAAGAAGAAGAGGATATTATTATAAACAGAGTAGCAGAAGAAGAAGAGGATATTATTATAAACAGAGTAGCAGAAGAAGAAGAGGATATTATTATAAACAGAATAGCAGAAGAAGAAGAGGATATTATTATAAACAGAGTAGCAGAAGAAGAAGAGGATATTATTATGAACAGAGTAGAAGAAGAGGATATTATTATAAACAGAGTAGCAGAAGAAGAAGAGGATATTATTATAAACAGAGAAGAAGAAGAGGATATTATTATAAACAGAGTAGCAGAAGAAGAAGAGGATATTATTATAAACAGAGTAGAAGAAGAGGATATTATTATAAACAGAGTAGCAGTAGAAGAAGAGGATATTATTATAAACAGAGTAGCAGAAGAAGAAGAGGATATTATTATAAACAGAGTAGAAGAAGAGGATATTATTATAAACAGAGTAGAAGAAGAGGATATTATTATAAACAGAGTAGCAGTAGAAGAAGAGGATATTATTATAAACAGAGTAGCAGAAGAAGAAGAGGATATGATTATAAACAGAGTAGAAGAAGAAGAAGAGGATATTATTATAAACAGAGTAGAAGAAGAGGATATTATTATAAACAGAGTAGAAGAAGAGGATATTATTATAAACAGAGTAGCAGAAGAAGAAGAGGATATTATTATAAACAGAGTAGCAGAAGAAGAAGAGGATATGATTATAAACAGAGTAGAAGAAGAGGATATTATTATAAACAGAGTAGAAGAAGAAGAAGAGGATATTATTATAAACAGAGTAGCAGAAGAAGAAGAGGATATTATTATAAACAGAGTAGCAGAAGAAGAAGAGGATATTATTATTAACAGAGTAGAAGAAGAGGATATTATTATAAACAGAGTAGCAGAAGAAGAGGATATTATTATAAGCAGAGTAGAAGAAGAAGAAGAGGATATTATTATAAACAGAGTAGCAGAAGAAGAAGAGGATATTATTATAAACAGAGTAGAAGAAGAGGATATTATTATAAACAGAGTAGAAGAAGAAGAAGAGGATATTATTATAAACAGAGTAGCAGAAGAAGAAGAGGATATTATTATAAACAGAGTAGCAGAAGAAGAAGAGGATATTATTATAAACAGAGTAGAAGAAGAGGATATTATTATAAACAGAGTAGCAGAAGAAGAAGAGGATATTATTATAAACAGAGTAGTAGAAGAAGAAGAGGATATTATTATAAACAGAGTAGCAGAAGAAGAAGAGGATATTTTTATAAACAGAGTAGCAGAAGAAGAAGAGGATATTATTATAAACAGAGTAGCAGAAGAAGAAGAGGATATTATTATAAACAGAGTAGCAGAAGAAGAAGAGGATATTATTATAAACAGAGTAGCAGAAGAGGAAGAGGATATTATTATAAACAGAGTAGAAGAAGAGGATATTATTATAAACAGAGTAGAAGAAGAGGATATTATTATAAACAGAGTAGCAGAAGAAGAAGATGATATTATTATAAACAGAGTAGCAGAAGAAGAAGAGGATATTATTATAAACAGAGTAGCAGAAGAAGAAGAGGATATTATTATAAACAGAGTAGAAGAAGAAGAGGATATTATTATAAACAGAGTAGAAGAAGAAGAAGAGGATATTATTATAAACAGAGTAGAAGAAGAAGAAGAGGATATTATTATGAACAGAGTAGCAGAAGAAGAGGATATTATTATAAACAGAGTAGCAGAAGAAGAAGAGGATATTATTATAAACAGAGTAGAAGAAGAGGATATTATTATAAACAGAGTAGCAGAAGAAGAAGAGGATATTATTATAAACAGAGTAGAAGAAGAGGATATTATTATAAACAGAGTAGCAGTAGAAGAAGAGGATATTATTATAAACAGAGTAGCAGAAGAAGAAGAGGATATTATTATAAACAGAGTAGAAGAAGAGGATATTATTATAAACAGAGTAGAAGAAGAGGATATTATTATAAACAGAGTAGCAGTAGAAGAAGAGGATATTATTATAAACAGAGTAGCAGAAGAAGAAGAGGATATTATTATAAACAGAGTAGCAGAAGAAGAAGAGGATATGATTATAAACAGAGTAGAAGAAGAGGATATTATTATAAACAGAGTAGAAGAAGAAGAGGATATTATTATAAACAGAGTAGCAGAAGAAGAATAGGATATTATTATAAACAGAGTAGCAGAAGAAGAAGAGGATATTATTATAAACAGAGTAGCAGAAGAAGAAGAGGATATTATTATAAACAGAGTAGCAGAAGAAGAAGAGGATATTATTATAAACAGAGTAGCAGAAGAAGAAGAGGATATTATTATAAACAGAGTAGAAGAAGAGGATATTATTATAAACAGAGTAGCAGAAGAAGAAGAGGATATTATTATAAACAGAGTAGAAGAAGAGGATATTATTATAAACAGAGTAGCAGTAGAAGAAGAGGATATTATTATAAACAGAGTAGCAGAAGAAGAAGAGGATATTATTATAAACAGAGTAGAAGAAGAGGATATTATTATAAACAGAGTAGCATAAGAAGAAGAGGATATTATTATAAACAGAGTAGAAGAAGAGGATATTATTATAAACAGAGTAGAAGAAGAAGAAGAGGATATTATTATAAACAGAGTAGCAGAAGAAGAAGAGGATATTATTATAAACAGAGTAGAAGAAGAAGAAGAGGATATTATTATAAACAGAGTAGAAGAAGAGGATATTATTATAAACAGAGTAGAAGAAGAAGAAGAGGATATTATTATAAACAGAGTAGCAGAAGAAGAAGAGGATATTATTATAAACAGAGTAGCAGAAGAAGAAGAGGATATTTTTATAAACAGAGTAGTAGAAGAAGAAGAGGATATTATTATAAACAGAGTAGAAGAAGAGGATATTATTATAAACAGAGTAGAAGAAGAAGAAGAGGATATTATTATAAACAGAGTAGCAGAAGAAGAAGAGGATATTATTATAAACAGAGTAGAAGAAGAAGAAGAGGATATTATTATAAACAGAGTAGAAGAAGAGGATATTATTATAAACAGAGTAGAAGAAGAAGAAGAGGATATTATTATAAACAGAGTAGCAGAAGAAGAAGAGGATATTATTATAAACAGAGTAGCAGAAGAAGAAGAGGATATTTTTATAAACAGAGTAGCAGAAGAAGAAGAGGATATTATTATAAACAGAGTAGAAGAAGAGGATATTATTATAAACAGAGTAGCAGAAGAAGAAGATGATATTATTATAAACAGAGTAGCAGAAGAAGAAGAGGATATTATTATAAACAGAGTAGCAGAAGAAGAAGAGGATATTATTATAAACAGAGTAGAAGAAGAAGAGGATATTATTATAAACAGAGTAGCAGAAGAAGAAGGGGATATTATTATAAACAGAGTAGCAGAAGAAGAAGAGGATATTATTATAAACAGAGTAGCAGAAGAAGAGGATATTATTATAAACAGAAGAAGAGGATATTATTATAAACAGAGTAGCAGAAGAAGAATAGGATATTATTATAAACAGAGTAGCAGAAGAAGAAGAGGATATTATTATAAACAGAGTAGAAGAAGAAGAAGAGGATATTATTATAAACAGAGTAGAAGAAGAAGAAGAGGATATTATTATAAACAGAGTAGAAGAAGAAGAAGAGGATATTATTATAAACAGAGTAGAAGAAGAGGATATTATTATAAACAGAGTAGAAGAAGAAGAAGAGGATATTATTATAAACAGAGTAGAAGAAGAAGAAGAAGAGGATATTATTATAAACAGAGTAGAAGAAGAAGAAGAGGATATTATTATAAACAGAGTAGCAGAAGAAGAAGAGGATATTATTATAAACAGAGTAGCAGAAGAAGAAGAGGATATTATTATAAACAGAGTAGAAGAAGAAGAAGAGGATATTATTATAAACAGAGTAGCAGAAGAAGAAGAGGATATTATTATAAACAGAGTAGCAGAAGAAGAAGAAGAGGATATTATTATAAACAGAGTAGCAGAAGAAGAAGAGGATATTATTATAAACAGAGTAGCAGAAGAAGAAGAGGATATTATTATAAACAGAGTAGCAGAAGAAGAAGAGGATATTATTATAAACAGAGTAGCAGAAGAAGAAGAGGATATTATTATAAACAGAATAGCAGAAGAAGAAGAGGATATTATTATAAACAGAGTAGCAGAAGAAGAAGAGGATATTATTATGAACAGAGTAGAAGAAGAGGATATTATTATAAACAGAGTAGCAGAAGAAGAAGAGGATATTATTATAAACAGAGAAGAAGAAGAGGATATTATTATAAACAGAGTAGCAGAAGAAGAAGAGGATATTATTATAAACAGAGTAGAAGAAGAGGATATTATTATAAACAGAGTAGCAGTAGAAGAAGAGGATATTATTATAAACAGAGTAGCAGAAGAAGAAGAGGATATTATTATAAACAGAGTAGAAGAAGAGGATATTATTATAAACAGAGTAGAAGAAGAGGATATTATTATAAACAGAGTAGCAGTAGAAGAAGAGGATATTATTATAAACAGAGTAGCAGAAGAAGAAGAGGATATTATTATAAACAGAGTAGAAGAAGAAGAAGAGGATATTATTATAAACAGAGCAGCAGAAGAAGAAGAGGATATTATTATAAACAGAGTAGAAGAAGAGGATATTATTATAAACAGAGTAGCAGAAGAAGAAGATGATATTATTATAAACAGAGTAGCAGAAGAAGAAGAGGATATTTTTATAAACAGAGTAGCAGAAGAAGAAGAGGATATTATTATAAACAGAGTAGCAGAAGAAGAAGAGGATATTATTATAAACAGAGTAGCAGAAGAAGAAGAGGATATTATTATAAACAGAGTAGCAGAAGAGGAAGAGGATATTATTATAAACAGAGTAGAAGAAGAGGATATTATTATAAACAGAGTAGAAGAAGAGGAAGAGGATATTATTATAAACAGAGTAGCAGTAGAAGAAGAGGATATTATTATAAACAGAGTAGCAGAAGAAGAAGAGGATATTATTATAAACAGAGTAGAAGAAGAGGAAGAGGATATTATTATAAACAGAGTAGCAGTAGAAGAAGATGATATTATTATAAACAGAGTAGCAGAAGAAGAAGAGGATATTTTTATAAACAGAGTAGCAGAAGAAGAAGAGGATATTATTATAAACAGAGTAGCAGAAGAAGAAGAGGATATTATTATAAACAGAGTAGCAGTAGAAGAAGAGGATATTATTATAAACAGAGTAGCAGAAGAAGAAGAGGATATTATTATAAACAGAGTAGCAGAAGAAGAAGAGGATATTATTATAAACAGAGTAGCAGAAGAAGAGGATATTATTATAAACAGAGTAGCAGAAGAAGAAGAGGATATTTTTATAAACAGAGTAGCAGAAGAAGAAGAGGATATTATTATAAACAGAGTAGAAGAAGAGGATATTATTATAAACAGAGTAGAAGAAGAAGAAGAGGATATTATTATAAACAGAGTAGCAGAAGAAGAAGAGGATATTATTATAAACAGAGTAGAAGAAGAAGAAGAGGATATTATTATAAACAGAGTAGAAGAAGAGGATATTATTATAAACAGAGTAGAAGAAGAAGAAGAGGATATTATTATAAACAGAGTAGCAGAAGAAGAAGAGGATATTATTATAAACAGAGTAGCAGAAGAGGATATTATTATAAACAGAGTAGCAGAAGAAGAAGATGATATTATTATAAACAGAGTAGCAGAAGAAGAAGAGGATATTTTTATAAACAGAGTAGCAGAAGAAGAAGAGGATATTATTATAAACAGAGTAGCAGAAGAAGAAGAGGATATTATTATAAACAGAGTAGCAGAAGAAGAAGAGGATATTATTATAAACAGAGTAGCAGAAGAGGAAGAGGATATTATTATAAACAGAGTAGAAGAAGAGGATATTATTATAAACAGAGTAGAAGAAGAGGAAGAGGATATTATTATAAACAGAGTAGAAGAAGAAGAAGAAGAGGATATTATTATAAACAGAGTAGAAGAAGAAGAAGAGGATATTATTATAAACAGAGTAGCAGAAGAAGAAGAGGATATTATTATAAACAGAGTAGCAGAAGAAGAAGAGGATATTATTATAAACAGAGTAGAAGAAGAAGAAGAGGATATTATTATAAACAGAGTAGCAGAAGAAGAAGAGGATATTATTATAAACAGAGTAGCAGAAGAAGAAGAAGAGGATATTATTATAAACAGAGTAGCAGAAGAAGAAGAGGATATTATTATAAACAGAGTAGCAGAAGAAGAAGAGGATATTATTATAAACAGAGTAGCAGAAGAAGAAGAGGATATTATTATAAACAGAGTAGCAGAAGAAGAAGAGGATATTATTATAAACAGAATAGCAGAAGAAGAAGAGGATATTATTATAAACAGAGTAGCAGAAGAAGAAGAGGATATTATTATGAACAGAGTAGAAGAAGAGGATATTATTATAAACAGAGTAGCAGAAGAAGAAGAGGATATTATTATAAACAGAGAAGAAGAAGAGGATATTATTATAAACAGAGTAGCAGAAGAAGAAGAGGATATTATTATAAACAGAGTAGAAGAAGAGGATATTATTATAAACAGAGTAGCAGTAGAAGAAGAGGATATTATTATAAACAGAGTAGCAGAAGAAGAAGAGGATATTATTATAAACAGAATAGCAGAAGAAGAAGAGGATATTATTATAAACAGAGTAGAAGAAGAGGAAGAGGATATTATTATAAACAGAGTAGAAGAAGAAGAAGAAGAGGATATTATTATAAACAGAGTAGAAGAAGAAGAAGAGGATATTATTATAAACAGAGTAGCAGAAGAAGAAGAGGATATTATTATAAACAGAGTAGCAGAAGAAGAAGAGGATATTATTATAAACAGAGTAGAAGAAGAAGAAGAGGATATTATTATAAACAGAGTAGCAGAAGAAGAAGAGGATATTATTATAAACAGAGTAGCAGAAGAAGAAGAAGAGGATATTATTATAAACAGAGTAGCAGAAGAAGAAGAGGATATTATTATAAACAGAGTAGCAGAAGAAGAAGAGGATATTATTATAAACAGAGTAGCAGAAGAAGAAGAGGATATTATTATAAACAGAGTAGCAGAAGAAGAAGAGGATATTATTATAAACAGAATAGCAGAAGAAGAAGAGGATATTATTATAAACAGAGTAGCAGAAGAAGAAGAGGATATTATTATGAACAGAGTAGAAGAAGAGGATATTATTATAAACAGAGTAGCAGAAGAAGAAGAGGATATTATTATAAACAGAGAAGAAGAAGAGGATATTATTATAAACAGAGTAGCAGAAGAAGAAGAGGATATTATTATAAACAGAGTAGAAGAAGAGGATATTATTATAAACAGAGTAGCAGTAGAAGAAGAGGATATTATTATAAACAGAGTAGCAGAAGAAGAAGAGGATATTATTATAAACAGAGTAGAAGAAGAGGATATTATTATAAACAGAGTAGAAGAAGAGGATATTATTATAAACAGAGTAGCAGTAGAAGAAGAGGATATTATTATAAACAGAGTAGCAGAAGAAGAAGAGGATATGATTATAAACAGAGTAGAAGAAGAAGAAGAGGATATTATTATAAACAGAGTAGAAGAAGAGGATATTATTATAAACAGAGTAGAAGAAGAGGATATTATTATAAACAGAGTAGCAGAAGAAGAAGAGGATATTATTATAAACAGAGTAGCAGAAGAAGAAGAGGATATGATTATAAACAGAGTAGAAGAAGAGGATATTATTATAAACAGAGTAGAAGAAGAAGAAGAGGATATTATTATAAACAGAGTAGCAGAAGAAGAAGAGGATATTATTATAAACAGAGTAGCAGAAGAAGAAGAGGATATTATTATTAACAGAGTAGAAGAAGAGGATATTATTATAAACAGAGTAGCAGAAGAAGAGGATATTATTATAAGCAGAGTAGAAGAAGAAGAAGAGGATATTATTATAAACAGAGTAGCAGAAGAAGAAGAGGATATTATTATAAACAGAGTAGAAGAAGAGGATATTATTATAAACAGAGTAGAAGAAGAAGAAGAGGATATTATTATAAACAGAGTAGCAGAAGAAGAAGAGGATATTATTATAAACAGAGTAGCAGAAGAAGAAGAGGATATTATTATAAACAGAGTAGAAGAAGAGGATATTATTATAAACAGAGTAGCAGAAGAAGAAGAGGATATTATTATAAACAGAGTAGTAGAAGAAGAAGAGGATATTATTATAAACAGAGTAGCAGAAGAAGAAGAGGATATTTTTATAAACAGAGTAGCAGAAGAAGAAGAGGATATTATTATAAACAGAGTAGCAGAAGAAGAAGAGGATATTATTATAAACAGAGTAGCAGAAGAAGAAGAGGATATTATTATAAACAGAGTAGCAGAAGAGGAAGAGGATATTATTATAAACAGAGTAGAAGAAGAGGATATTATTATAAACAGAGTAGAAGAAGAGGATATTATTATAAACAGAGTAGCAGAAGAAGAAGATGATATTATTATAAACAGAGTAGCAGAAGAAGAAGAGGATATTATTATAAACAGAGTAGCAGAAGAAGAAGAGGATATTATTATAAACAGAGTAGAAGAAGAAGAGGATATTATTATAAACAGAGTAGAAGAAGAAGAAGAGGATATTATTATAAACAGAGTAGAAGAAGAAGAAGAGGATATTATTATGAACAGAGTAGCAGAAGAAGAGGATATTATTATAAACAGAGTAGCAGAAGAAGAAGAGGATATTATTATAAACAGAGTAGAAGAAGAGGATATTATTATAAACAGAGTAGCAGAAGAAGAAGAGGATATTATTATAAACAGAGTAGAAGAAGAGGATATTATTATAAACAGAGTAGCAGTAGAAGAAGAGGATATTATTATAAACAGAGTAGCAGAAGAAGAAGAGGATATTATTATAAACAGAGTAGAAGAAGAGGATATTATTATAAACAGAGTAGAAGAAGAGGATATTATTATAAACAGAGTAGCAGTAGAAGAAGAGGATATTATTATAAACAGAGTAGCAGAAGAAGAAGAGGATATTATTATAAACAGAGTAGCAGAAGAAGAAGAGGATATGATTATAAACAGAGTAGAAGAAGAGGATATTATTATAAACAGAGTAGAAGAAGAAGAGGATATTATTATAAACAGAGTAGCAGAAGAAGAATAGGATATTATTATAAACAGAGTAGCAGAAGAAGAAGAGGATATTATTATAAACAGAGTAGCAGAAGAAGAAGAGGATATTATTATAAACAGAGTAGCAGAAGAAGAAGAGGATATTATTATAAACAGAGTAGCAGAAGAAGAAGAGGATATTATTATAAACAGAGTAGAAGAAGAGGATATTATTATAAACAGAGTAGCAGAAGAAGAAGAGGATATTATTATAAACAGAGTAGAAGAAGAGGATATTATTATAAACAGAGTAGCAGTAGAAGAAGAGGATATTATTATAAACAGAGTAGCAGAAGAAGAAGAGGATATTATTATAAACAGAGTAGAAGAAGAGGATATTATTATAAACAGAGTAGCATAAGAAGAAGAGGATATTATTATAAACAGAGTAGAAGAAGAGGATATTATTATAAACAGAGTAGAAGAAGAAGAAGAGGATATTATTATAAACAGAGTAGCAGAAGAAGAAGAGGATATTATTATAAACAGAGTAGAAGAAGAAGAAGAGGATATTATTATAAACAGAGTAGAAGAAGAGGATATTATTATAAACAGAGTAGAAGAAGAAGAAGAGGATATTATTATAAACAGAGTAGCAGAAGAAGAAGAGGATATTATTATAAACAGAGTAGCAGAAGAAGAAGAGGATATTTTTATAAACAGAGTAGTAGAAGAAGAAGAGGATATTATTATAAACAGAGTAGAAGAAGAGGATATTATTATAAACAGAGTAGAAGAAGAAGAAGAGGATATTATTATAAACAGAGTAGCAGAAGAAGAAGAGGATATTATTATAAACAGAGTAGAAGAAGAAGAAGAGGATATTATTATAAACAGAGTAGAAGAAGAGGATATTATTATAAACAGAGTAGAAGAAGAAGAAGAGGATATTATTATAAACAGAGTAGCAGAAGAAGAAGAGGATATTATTATAAACAGAGTAGCAGAAGAAGAAGAGGATATTTTTATAAACAGAGTAGCAGAAGAAGAAGAGGATATTATTATAAACAGAGTAGAAGAAGAGGATATTATTATAAACAGAGTAGCAGAAGAAGAAGATGATATTATTATAAACAGAGTAGCAGAAGAAGAAGAGGATATTATTATAAACAGAGTAGCAGAAGAAGAAGAGGATATTATTATAAACAGAGTAGAAGAAGAAGAGGATATTATTATAAACAGAGTAGCAGAAGAAGAAGGGGATATTATTATAAACAGAGTAGCAGAAGAAGAAGAGGATATTATTATAAACAGAGTAGCAGAAGAAGAGGATATTATTATAAACAGAAGAAGAGGATATTATTATAAACAGAGTAGCAGAAGAAGAATAGGATATTATTATAAACAGAGTAGCAGAAGAAGAAGAGGATATTATTATAAACAGAGTAGAAGAAGAAGAAGAGGATATTATTATAAACAGAGTAGAAGAAGAAGAAGAGGATATTATTATAAACAGAGTAGAAGAAGAAGAAGAGGATATTATTATAAACAGAGTAGAAGAAGAGGATATTATTATAAACAGAGTAGAAGAAGAAGAAGAGGATATTATTATAAACAGAGTAGAAGAAGAAGAAGAAGAGGATATTATTATAAACAGAGTAGAAGAAGAAGAAGAGGATATTATTATAAACAGAGTAGCAGAAGAAGAAGAGGATATTATTATAAACAGAGTAGCAGAAGAAGAAGAGGATATTATTATAAACAGAGTAGAAGAAGAAGAAGAGGATATTATTATAAACAGAGTAGCAGAAGAAGAAGAGGATATTATTATAAACAGAGTAGCAGAAGAAGAAGAAGAGGATATTATTATAAACAGAGTAGCAGAAGAAGAAGAGGATATTATTATAAACAGAGTAGCAGAAGAAGAAGAGGATATTATTATAAACAGAGTAGCAGAAGAAGAAGAGGATATTATTATAAACAGAGTAGCAGAAGAAGAAGAGGATATTATTATAAACAGAATAGCAGAAGAAGAAGAGGATATTATTATAAACAGAGTAGCAGAAGAAGAAGAGGATATTATTATGAACAGAGTAGAAGAAGAGGATATTATTATAAACAGAGTAGCAGAAGAAGAAGAGGATATTATTATAAACAGAGAAGAAGAAGAGGATATTATTATAAACAGAGTAGCAGAAGAAGAAGAGGATATTATTATAAACAGAGTAGAAGAAGAGGATATTATTATAAACAGAGTAGCAGTAGAAGAAGAGGATATTATTATAAACAGAGTAGCAGAAGAAGAAGAGGATATTATTATAAACAGAGTAGAAGAAGAGGATATTATTATAAACAGAGTAGAAGAAGAGGATATTATTATAAACAGAGTAGCAGTAGAAGAAGAGGATATTATTATAAACAGAGTAGCAGAAGAAGAAGAGGATATTATTATAAACAGAGTAGAAGAAGAAGAAGAGGATATTATTATAAACAGAGTAGCAGAAGAAGAAGAGGATATTATTATAAACAGAGTAGAAGAAGAGGATATTATTATAAACAGAGTAGCAGAAGAAGAAGATGATATTATTATAAACAGAGTAGCAGAAGAAGAAGAGGATATTTTTATAAACAGAGTAGCAGAAGAAGAAGAGGATATTATTATAAACAGAGTAGCAGAAGAAGAAGAGGATATTATTATAAACAGAGTAGCAGAAGAAGAAGAGGATATTATTATAAACAGAGTAGCAGAAGAGGAAGAGGATATTATTATAAACAGAGTAGAAGAAGAGGATATTATTATAAACAGAGTAGAAGAAGAGGAAGAGGATATTATTATAAACAGAGTAGCAGTAGAAGAAGAGGATATTATTATAAACAGAGTAGCAGAAGAAGAAGAGGATATTATTATAAACAGAGTAGAAGAAGAGGAAGAGGATATTATTATAAACAGAGTAGCAGTAGAAGAAGATGATATTATTATAAACAGAGTAGCAGAAGAAGAAGAGGATATTTTTATAAACAGAGTAGCAGAAGAAGAAGAGGATATTATTATAAACAGAGTAGCAGAAGAAGAAGAGGATATTATTATAAACAGAGTAGCAGTAGAAGAAGAGGATATTATTATAAACAGAGTAGCAGAAGAAGAAGAGGATATTATTATAAACAGAGTAGCAGAAGAAGAAGAGGATATTATTATAAACAGAGTAGCAGAAGAAGAGGATATTATTATAAACAGAGTAGCAGAAGAAGAAGAGGATATTTTTATAAACAGAGTAGCAGAAGAAGAAGAGGATATTATTATAAACAGAGTAGAAGAAGAGGATATTATTATAAACAGAGTAGAAGAAGAAGAAGAGGATATTATTATAAACAGAGTAGCAGAAGAAGAAGAGGATATTATTATAAACAGAGTAGAAGAAGAAGAAGAGGATATTATTATAAACAGAGTAGAAGAAGAGGATATTATTATAAACAGAGTAGAAGAAGAAGAAGAGGATATTATTATAAACAGAGTAGCAGAAGAAGAAGAGGATATTATTATAAACAGAGTAGCAGAAGAGGATATTATTATAAACAGAGTAGCAGAAGAAGAAGATGATATTATTATAAACAGAGTAGCAGAAGAAGAAGAGGATATTTTTATAAACAGAGTAGCAGAAGAAGAAGAGGATATTATTATAAACAGAGTAGCAGAAGAAGAAGAGGATATTATTATAAACAGAGTAGCAGAAGAAGAAGAGGATATTATTATAAACAGAGTAGCAGAAGAGGAAGAGGATATTATTATAAACAGAGTAGAAGAAGAGGATATTATTATAAACAGAGTAGAAGAAGAGGAAGAGGATATTATTATAAACAGAGTAGAAGAAGAAGAAGAAGATGATATTATTATAAACAGAGTAGAAGAAGAAGAAGAGGATATTATTATAAACAGAGTAGCAGAAGAAGAAGAGGATATTATTATAAACAGAGTAGCAGAAGAAGAAGAGGATATTATTATAAACAGAGTAGAAGAAGAAGAAGAGGATATTATTATAAACAGAGTAGCAGAAGAAGAAGAGGATATTATTATAAACAGAGTAGCAGAAGAAGAAGAAGAGGATATTATTATAAACAGAGTAGCAGAAGAAGAAGAGGATATTATTATAAACAGAGTAGCAGAAGAAGAAGAGGATATTATTATAAACAGAGTAGCAGAAGAAGAAGAGGATATTATTATAAACAGAGTAGCAGAAGAAGAAGAGGATATTATTATAAACAGAATAGCAGAAGAAGAAGAGGATATTATTATAAACAGAGTAGCAGAAGAAGAAGAGGATATTATTATGAACAGAGTAGAAGAAGAGGATATTATTATAAACAGAGTAGCAGAAGAAGAAGAGGATATTATTATAAACAGAGAAGAAGAAGAGGATATTATTATAAACAGAGTAGCAGAAGAAGAAGAGGATATTATTATAAACAGAGTAGAAGAAGAGGATATTATTATAAACAGAGTAGCAGTAGAAGAAGAGGATATTATTATAAACAGAGTAGCAGAAGAAGAAGAGGATATTATTATAAACAGAGTAGAAGAAGAGGATATTATTATAAACAGAGTAGAAGAAGAGGATATTATTATAAACAGAGTAGCAGTAGAAGAAGAGGATATTATTATAAACAGAGTAGCAGAAGAAGAAGAGGATATGATTATAAACAGAGTAGAAGAAGAAGAAGAGGATATTATTATAAACAGAGTAGAAGAAGAGGATATTATTATAAACAGAGTAGAAGAAGAGGATATTATTATAAACAGAGTAGCAGAAGAAGAAGAGGATATTATTATAAACAGAGTAGCAGAAGAAGAAGAGGATATGATTATAAACAGAGTAGAAGAAGAGGATATTATTATAAACAGAGTAGAAGAAGAAGAAGATGATATTATTATAAACAGAGTAGCAGAAGAAGAAGAGGATATTATTATAAACAGAGTAGCAGAAGAAGAAGAGGATATTATTATTAACAGAGTAGAAGAAGAGGATATTATTATAAACAGAGTAGCAGAAGAAGAGGATATTATTATAAGCAGAGTAGAAGAAGAAGAAGAGGATATTATTATAAACAGAGTAGCAGAAGAAGAAGAGGATATTATTATAAACAGAGTAGAAGAAGAGGATATTATTATAAACAGAGTAGAAGAAGAAGAAGAGGATATTATTATAAACAGAGTAGCAGAAGAAGAAGAGGATATTATTATAAACAGAGTAGCAGAAGAAGAAGAGGATATTATTATAAACAGAGTAGAAGAAGAGGATATTATTATAAACAGAGTAGCAGAAGAAGAAGAGGATATTATTATAAACAGAGTAGTAGAAGAAGAAGAGGATATTATTATAAACAGAGTAGCAGAAGAAGAAGAGGATATTTTTATAAACAGAGTAGCAGAAGAAGAAGAGGATATTATTATAAACAGAGTAGCAGAAGAAGAAGAGGATATTATTATAAACAGAGTAGCAGAAGAAGAAGAGGATATTATTATAAACAGAGTAGCAGAAGAGGAAGAGGATATTATTATAAACAGAGTAGAAGAAGAGGATATTATTATAAACAGAGTAGAAGAAGAGGAAGAGGATATTATTATAAACAGAGTAGAAGAAGAAGAGGTATGGCTGGTCTCTGTCCAGAACGTCTCAGCTGTCTCCTGTCAATTCTTGCGCATTCATTGTTTCATTGTGTGAATCGTTTGCTCTTTGATTGCTTACTTTTTTTGAATTGATCTATTCCCCATTACATACAGTACCAGTCAAAAGAGGAGGTGGTGTGATGGTGTGGGGGTGCTTTGCTGGCGACACTGTCTGTGATTTACTTAGAAGTCAAGGTACACTTAACCAGCATGGCTACCACAGCATTCTGCAACGATACGCCAGTCCATCTGGTTTGCGCTTAGTGGGACTATCTTTTGTGTACGGCCTATTTGACCAAGAAGGAGAGTGATGGAGTGCTGCATCAGATGACCTGGTCTCCACAATCACCCGATCTCAACCCAATTGAGATGGTTTGGGATGAGTTGGACTGCAGAGTGAAGGAAAAGCAGCCAATCCTTCCAGGTGAAGCTGGTTTAGGGGAATACCAAGAGTGTGCAAAGCTACCATCAAGGCAAAGGGTGGCTACTTTGAAGAATCTCAAATATAAAATATATTTTGATTTATTTAACACTATTTTGGTTACTACATGATTCCATATGTGTTATTTCATAGTTTTGATGTCTTCACTATTATTCTACGATGTAGAAAATAGTACTAATACAGAAAAACCCTTGAATGGGTCCAAACTTTTGACTGTTACTATATGTCACTAGCAGACCTAGTAAATGTACCATTAGTCCCCCGTCATTTACGTACATTTCTGTTAATGCATTTATGTATTAATTACAGTAATTTACCGTTCTTATTCTCGGACAGGAAACGTTGTTTGCAGAGTTCACAACGTGCTACGCTTGTGAGAAACACGTTTTGGTTTGTTTCATAACCATTAAGTGTTGTCAATTTTTTTTATTGTCTTTTGTTTTGTTGTTCTCCATGTGAGCGATGTCTGTCTGGTTTCTCTGTTCTGATAACGTTGAGGGAGTGTACGCGCCTGAGCATGCATAGAAGTAGGCCTGCTGTGTGCAAAAGTAGGAAAGTGCCCATTTGGCAATCACTGATTTGTCATTGACATAACGCACCACATCAACCACTAATATGCTGAGCTTCTCAGTCATTTTTTTTTTTTCACCTCACACAGTAAGTCAACAAAGTCAGTTGTTTTTTTTAACATCCATTGCAAATGATAATTCCTCAGTACTTGAAAAATCTTTCCCAACACTCCCATCCTCGATAATCACCAAGCCTTGGTGTGAAAGAGCAAAATATTATGATCAGAAAACGTAAACAGCTGTCTGTCCCAAGCTCACTGGTGCGGGAAACTCTTCAGGGCCCGGAATAGGCTAGTTCAGTGGTTCCCAAACTTTTTATAATCCCATACCCCTTCAAACAATCAACCTTCAGCTGTGTACCCCCTCTAGCACCAGGGTCAGCTGTGTACCCCCTCTAGCACCAGGGTCAGCTGTGTACCCCCTCTAGCACCAGGGTCAGCGCACTCTCAAATGTTTTTTTTGCCATCATTTTAAGCCTGTCACACACACACAAGCCTGTCACACATACATTTATTAAACATAAGAATAGTGTGAGTTTGTTACAACCCGGCTCGTAGGAAGTGACAAAGAGCTCGTATAGGACCAGTGCACAAATAATAATAATCAATAATTTTGCTCTTTATTTAACCAGCTTACATATACAACTTTATTTGTTCATCGAAACATTGTGAATAACTCACCACAGGTTAATGAGAAGGGTGTGCTTGAAAGGATGCACATAACTCTGCAATGTTGGGTTGTATTGGAGAGAGTCTCAGTCTTAAATCATTTTCCAACACAGTCTGTGCCTGTATTTAGTTTTCATGCTAGTGAGGGCCGAGAATCCATTCTCACATAGGTACGTGGTTGCAAGGGCATCAGTGTCTTAACAGCACGATTTGCCAAGGCAGGATACTCTGAGCGCAGCCCAATCCAGAAATCTGGCAGTGGCTTCTGATTAAATTCAATTTTCACAGAACCGGTTGTTCCAATTTCGATGAGGCTCTCTTGTTCAGATATCGTAAGTGGACTGGAGGCAGGGCATGAAAGGGATAACGAATCCAGTTGTTTGTGTCATCCGTTTCGGGAAAGTACCTGCGTAATTGCACACCCAACTTACTCAGGTGCTTCGCTATATCACAATTGACATTGTCTGCAAGCTTGAGATCATTTGCACACAAAGAAATCATACAATGATGGAAAGACCTGTGGGTTGTCCTTGTTAATGCAGACAGAGAAGAGCTCCAATTTCTTAGTCCCTGTAATCCTAGATTCCGATCATTCAGGCGAGAAAGAACATCACCCAGATAAGCCAGTCGTGTGAGAAACTTGTCATCATGCAAGTGAATCAGACAAGTGAAAAGTATGGTCAGTAAAGAAAACTTTAAGCTCGTCTAAAATTTTTTTAAAGCGTTACATTTTTGCTGCCCATATCATTGCATAGTGCAGAAAATACACAAGAATTCAGGGGCCTTGCTTTAACAAAGTTAACCATTTTCACTGAGTGTCCAAAACGTCTTTCAAGCTGTCAGGCATTCCCTTGGCAGCAAGAGCCTCTCGGTGGATGCTGCAGTGTACCCAAGTGCCGTCGGGAGCAACTGCTTGCACGCGCGTTACCACTCCACTATGTCTCCCTGTCATGGCTTTTGCACCATCAGTACAGATACCAACATGAGCAGCAGCTATGTTTGGCTCATACGGACCGGTAGTGGAATTCCAGTGAGAGAGTAACGGTTAATCTGATTGGATGTTAATTATTTGACCAGGCTACCTACCTGTATTTGACATTGTGTTGTTATTTCGCTCAACACTAGATAGTTTAATTGTATTTTTGGCAGTGAAATGAGGCTACTAATGTATAGCTCTGTAGGAAAATATAAATGGACTGTTTGAAAATGTAAAAAACAAAGTGAATCACATTTTTATTTGGCGTAAATGATGGCATTGTACACGTACCCCAGTTTGGGAATACCCCACAGTGACTGTACGTACATACCCCAACCAGAAGCCATGGATTACAGGCAACATTCGCACTGAGCTAAAGGGTAGAGCTGCCGCTTTCAAGGTGCGGGACTAACCCGGAAGCTTACAAGAAATCCTGCTATGCCCTGCGACGAACCATCAAAC
Source organism: Salvelinus alpinus (assembly GCF_045679555.1). Taxonomy (NCBI): domain Eukaryota; kingdom Metazoa; phylum Chordata; class Actinopteri; order Salmoniformes; family Salmonidae; genus Salvelinus; species Salvelinus alpinus. The sequence continues at coordinate 7,943,801 of NC_092104.1, read as the reverse complement.
AGGCAAAGCATCAATACAGGGCTAAGATTGAATCATACTACACCGGCTCCGACGCTCGTCTTATGTGGCAGGGCTTGCAAACTATTACAGACTACAAAGGGAAGCACAGCTGCGAGCTGCCCAGTGACACGAGCATACCAGACGAGCTATATCACTTCTATGCTCGCTTCGAGGCAAGCAACACTGAGGCATGCATGAGAGCATCAGCTGTTCCGGATGACTGTGTGATCATGCTCTCCGTAATGGCTCACATCGACACCATTATCCCAGAAACCCAAGACCCACTACAATTTGCATACCGCCCAAACAGATCCACAGATTATGCAATCTCTATTGCACTCCACACTGCCCTTTCCCACCTGGACAAAAGGAACACTTATGTGAGAATGCTATTCATTGACTACAGCTCAGCGTTCAACATCTAGTACCGTCAAAGCTCATCACTAAGCTAAGGATCCTGGGACTAAACACCTCCCTCTGCAACTGGATCCTGGACTTCCTGACGGGCAGCCCCCAGGTGGTGAGGGTAGGTAGCAACACATCCGCCACGCTGATCCTCAACACTGGAGCTCCACAGGGGTGTGTGCTCAGTCCCCTCCTGCACTCCCTGTTTACCCACGACTGCATGGCCAGGCACGACTCCAACACCATCATTAAGTTTGCAGACGACACAACAGTGGTAGGCCTGATCACAGACAACAACGAGACAGCCTATAGGGAGGAGGTCAGAGACCTGGCCATGTGGTGCCAGAATAATAACCTCTTCCTCAACGTAGCCAAGACTAAGGAGATGATTGTGGACTACAGGAAAAGGAGGACCGAGCATGCCCCTATTCTCATCAACGGGGCTGTAGTGGAGCAGGTTGAGAGCTTCAAGTTCCTCGGTGTCCACATCAACAACAAACTAGATTTGGCATGGGTCCTGAGAACCTCAAAAGGTTCTACAGCTGCAACATCGAGAGCATCCTGACTGGTTGCATCACTGCCTGATACAGCAATTGCTCGGCCTCTGACCGCAAGGCACTACAGAGGGTAGTGCGTACGGCCCAATACATCACTGGGGCTAAGCTGCCTGCCATCCAGGACCTCTACACCAGGCGGTGTCAGAAGAAGGCCTTAAAAATTGTCAAAGACCCCAGCCACCCCAGTCATAGACTGTTCTCTCTACTACCGCATTGCAAGCGGTACCGGAGTGCCAAGTCTAGGACAAAAAGGCTTCTCAACAGTTTTTACCCCCAAGCCATAAGACTCCTGAACAGGTAATCAAATGGATACCCGGACTATTTGCATTGTGTGCCCCCCCCAACCCCCCCAAACCCTCTTTTTACACTGCTGCTACTCTCTGTTTATCATATAAGCATAGTCACTTTAAATATACATTCATGTACATAGTACCTCAATTGGGCCGACCAACCAGTGCTCCCGCACATTGGCTAACCGGGCTATCTGCATTGTGTCCCGCCACCCGCCACCCACCACCCGCCAACCCCTCTTTTACGCTACTGCTACTCTTTGTTCATCATATATCCATAGTCACTTTTACCATATCTACATGTACATACTACCTCAATCAGCCTGACTAACCGGTGTCTGTATGTAGCCTCGCTATTTTTATAGCCTCGCTACTGTATATAGCCTGTCTTTTTACTGTTGTTTTATTTCTTTACTTACCTATTGTTAAACTAACCTATTGGTTAGAGCCTGTAAGTAAGCATTTCCCTGTAAGGTCTATACCTGTTGTATTCGGCGCACGTGACAAATAAACTTTTATTTAATTTTATTTGACCTGGGCTAGTTGAAACAATGTTGCAAGTTCGCTATAGAGACAGCTTCAGGCTGGACCCAGTTGATGATTTTATACAATGTTGCAATTCACTAGCGATAGCTCAAGACAGATGGAAAGGGAGACAGGTGGAGTACAGAGATTAATGGATTTAAAGAACCAACATTTTCATTAGAATATTTTCTAGTGTTTTAATTTGTTGGCTTTAGGCCTATATATTTGACTGAGCTGACGGTGGAAGTTATAGGCTTACTGCTGCATCTCTGAGTTCTATTCTCTCATTTCTTTAGTCGCTAACGGATCACGGTGTATCAATGTGTCCATATGGCAGAGGCTGGTGCTCTCACCTTAGTTAGATTTTCTATAATTTTACTAAAGATTTTTATGATTAACCAATTGACAATGATATTGACAAACTAAAATGTTATTATTGAAATGAAACTGTTCCACGAAAATGCGCATATAACAAATTATCCTAATTGGCACACAGATAGGTAGAAATGGTCGGATAAATTGTAAGCTTCCCCAAACTTGAAATTCATTCTATGGTCTTCACTATAACACCCATACCATTCAAAAAAAAGTGAACTCGCACAAGCGTGCACACATAGGAGGTCCCATGAACAAACGTGGAAATCAACGTCCCGTCCTTGTTCTGGTGCTGGCCCTGGCCCTGCTGCAACCACAGCTAATGAAGTCACTAAAACCCTTACACAGAGTTGCAGTATGTTTTGGAATGGGTGGCCAGTAATAAACTGGTCCTGACCACCTCTAAAACTAAGAGCGTTTGTATTTGGTACAAATCATTCCCTAAGTTCTAGACCTCAGCTGAATCTGGTAGGGAATCGTGTGGCTGTTGAACAAGTTGATGAGACTAAATTACTTGGTGTTACCTTAGATTGTAAACTGTCATGGTCAAAACATATAGATTCAATGGTTGTAAAGATGGGGAGAGTGCTGTCCGTAATAAAGAGATGCTCTGCTTTTTTGACACCACACTCCACAAAGAAAGTCCCGCAAGCTCTAGTTTGATCTTATCTTGATTATTGTCCAGTCATACGGTCAAGTGCTACAAAGAAAGACCTAGTTAAGCTGCAGCTGGCCCAGAACAGAGCGGCACGTCTTGCTCTTCATTGTAATCAGAGGACTAATATCAATACTATGCATGCCAGTCTCTCTTGACTAAGAGTTGAGGAAAGACTGACTGCGTCACTTCTTGTCTTTATAATAAACATTAATGTGTTGGAAATTCCTAATTGTTTCCATAGTCAACTTACAGCACTGGACACACTCGTACCCCACCAGACCTGCCACCAGGGGTATTTTCACAGTCCCCAGATCTAGAACAAATGTAATGAAACGTACAGTATTCTACAGAGCTATGAGTGCATGGAACTGGGTTCCATCTCATATTGCGCAAGTGAACAGCAAACCTGGTTTAAAAAAACAAATAAAGCAACACCTCACGGCACGACGCCTCTCCCCCATGTGACCTACTTGTTGTGTGTATGTACTGACATGTACACACACACACACACACACACACACACACACACACACACACACACACACACACACACACACACACACACACACACACACACACACACACACACACACACACACACACACACACACACACACACACACACACACTACATGTTCATGTTTATAAATGCATGTAAATTGTAAAGTATTTTGTCTGTTTTTCATTGTGTCGGACCCCAGTAAGATTAGCTGTCGCAATGGGGATCCTAATAAATCTAAAATCTAAATATGCAGATGAGGCTCCTCTCTTTAGTTTCGTACTAATAACACAGTGACTGACTGACTGGGTGACTGGGTGGCTGGCTGACTGGCTGGCTGACTGGGAGGCTGGATGACTGGGGGGCTGACTGACTGGCTGGCTGACTGGGCGTCAGGCTGGCTAACTGACTTGGCGTCAGGCTGACTGGCTGGCTGACTGGGCGGATGGCTTACTGGCTGACTGGCTGGCTGACTGGGAGGCTGAATGTAGAACTTATTGATGTTATTTTCTGTCCTGTTTAAGGATGCATATTTCAGGCAGAACGCTTTGACAGAGACAGAGACTGGCTGGCCTAATACCTGATAACTATGATGGGACTTGACTAGATAGAACATGTCCTTTGTCTACAGCCTGGGCGGCTGGCTGGCTGACTGACTGGGCAGCTGGCTGACTGGCTTGCTGACTGGGTGGCTTGCTGACTGGCTGGCTGACTGACTGGGTGGCTGGGTGACTGAATGGCTGGGCGGCTAGCTGACTGGCTGGCTGGCTGACTGGCGGCTGGCTGACTGGCGGCTGGCTAACTGGCTGGCTGACTGGCTGACTTGCTGACTGGCTGGCTGACTGACTGGGTGGCTGGGTGACCGACTGGCTGGGCGGGTGACTGACTGGCTGGCTGACTGGCTGGCTGGCTGACTGGCGGCTGACTGGCGGCTGGCTGGGTGGCTGGCTGACTGGCTGGCTGACTTGCTGGCTGGCTGGCTGACTGACTGGATGGCTGGGTGGCTGACTGGCTGGGCGGCTGGCTGACTGGCTGGCTGGCTGGCTGACTGGCGGCTGGCTGACTGGCGGCTGGCTGACTGGCTGGGTGGCTGACTGGCTGGGTGGCTGACTGGCTGGGTGGCTGGCTGGCTGGCTGGCTGGCTGGCTGACTGGCGGCTGGCTGACTGGCGGCTGGCTGACTGGCTGGGCGGCTGGCTAACTGGTTTATTGGGCGGCTGGCTAACTGGCTGGTTGTTTGTCTGACTGGTGGCTGAATGAGAAGCTGAATGTAGAACTTATTGCTATTATTTTTGACAGAGACAGCACTGCTGCTGGACTGGCTGGCCTAATACCTGATATCTAAAATGGGACATTTTTTAGATAGAACATGTCTACAACCTATGTCTGAGTGCTGAAAGCTTAGTGAAAGTGCCGGCTGTATATATTACTTACCCGAGGATTGCCCATTTGGCACTTACAAGGTCTCTGTGACCTTTTTTTGAAATGTGGAAAATGGAACACTGTATTTTTAGAAGTAAGGGACGTTTGAGAGAGACTTTTGTAAAATAAAAATGGTGTAGTGAGTGTCTGATGTGGTGGCAAACTTACTAAATGTTATCCTTTTATCCTTCGCTCGACATCCTCTTGGCTGCTTCCTTGCCTGACGTGCTGTTGGGCTGTGTTTCAGTGAGATCAGTCATCTGGAGTCAGGCCTGGTGGTAGAGCTGTGGAATAAAGGCCTGATCTGGGACACCATGATAGGAACCTCCTGGATACCCCTGGACACCATCCGACAGTCAGATGAGGTGAGGACACACACAGACACACACACACACACACACACACACACACACACACACACACACACACACACACACACACACACACACACACACACACACACACACACACACACACACACACACACACACACACACACACACACACACACACACACACACACACACACACACACACACACACACCGACGACACGGCGACATAACCTCTCCCTCAACGTCAGCAAGACAAAGGAGCTGATCGTTGACTACAGGACATGGAAGGCCGAGCACGCCACATCCACATCAACGGGGCAGTAGTGGAGCGGGTTTGAGCGATTCAAGTTCCTTGGTGTGCACGTCACGAAGGAATTATCATGGTCCACATACACTAACACAGTCGTGAAGAACGCACCTCTTTCCCCCTCAGGAGGCTGAAAAGATGAATGGGTCCTCAGATCCTCAAAAAGTTCTACAGCTGCACCATTGAGAGCATCTTGACTGGTTCCATCACCGCTTGGTATGGCAACTGCTTGGCTTCCGAACGCAAGGCGCTACAGAGGGTAGTGCGTACGCCTCAATACATAATTGGGGCCCGAGCTCCCTGCCATCCAGGACCTCTCTGCCAGGCGGTGTCAGAGGAAGGCCCTAAAAATTGCCAAAGACTCCAGCCACTCAAGTCATAGACTGTTCTCTCTGCTACCGCACGGCAAGCGGTACCGATTCCCCATGGTACCAACAGAACCGTGAACAGCGTCTACCCCCAAGCCATAAGACTGCTAAGTAGTTAGTCCGGGTAACTATTTCACTATTTGCATTGACTCATGGACTCTGGTACCCCGTGTACCCCAAGTTATCGTTACTCATTGTGTATTTATTCCTCATGTTATCTTTTCTATTATTTATCTGTTGTTCTCTCTGTATCGTTGGAAAGGGCCCGTAACTAAGCATTTCACTGTTAGTCTACACCTGTTTACGAAGCATCTGGCAAATACAATTTGATTTTGATTTGATTGATTTGACACCTGCCTGTACACCATCTGACAGTCAGATGAGGTGAGGACACACACCACACCCACACACACACCCACACCCTGTACACCATCTATCAGTCAGATGAGGTGAGGATCCTAACAGAGTGGATGCAAACTCACACTAACACAACTCAACTCAAGAAACACATTCAACACACATGGAGCCGTATGGAAGTCAACACAACTGGAGCCGTATGGAAGTCAACACAACTGGAGCCGTATGGAAGTCAACACACCTGGAGCCGTATGGAAGTCAACACAACTGGAGCCGTATGGAAGTCAACACACCTGGAGCCGTATGGAAGTCAACACAACGGGAGCCGTATGGAAGTCAACACAACTGGAGCCGTATGGAAGTCAACACAACTGGAGCCGTATGGAAGTCAACACAACTGGAGCCGTATGGAAGTCAACACACCTGGAGCCGTATGGAAGTCAACACAACTGGAGCCGTATGGAAGTCAACACAACTGGATCCGTATGGAAGTCAACACAACTGGATCCGTATGGAAGTCAACACAACTGTAGCCGTATGGAAGTCAACACAACTGGAGCCGTATGGAAGTCAACACAACTGGAGCCATATGGAAGTCAACACAACTGGAGCCGTATGGAAGTCAACACAACTGTAGCCATATGGAAGTCAACACAACTGGAGCCGTATGGAAGTCAACACAACTGGAGCCGTATGGAAGTCAACACAACTGGAGCTTATGGAAGTCAACACATCTGTAGCCGTATGGAAGTCAACACAACTGGAGCCGTATGGAAGTCAACACAACTGGAGCCGTATGGAAGTCAACACAACTGGAGCCGTATGGAAGTCAACACACCTGGAGCCGTATGGAAGTCAACACAACTGGAGCCGTATGGAAGTCAACACAACTGGATCCGTATGGAAGTCAACACAACTGGATCCGTATGGAAGTCAACACAACTGTAGCCGTATGGAAGTCAACACAACTGTAGCCGTATGGAAGTCAACACAACTGGAGCCGTATGGAAGTCAACACAACTGGAGCCGTATGGAAGTCAACACAACTGGAGCCGTATGGAAGTCAACACAACTGTAGCCATATGGAAGTCAACACAACTGGAGCCGTATGGAAGTCAACACAACTGGAGCCGTATGGAAGTCAACACAACTGGAGCTTATGGAAGTCAACACATCTGTAGCCGTATGGAAGTCAACACAACTGGAGCCGTATGGAAGTCAACACAACTGGAGCCGTATGGATGTCAACACAACTGGAGGCGTATGGAAGTCAACACAACTGGAGCCGTATGGAAGTCAACACAACTGGAGCCGTATGGAAGTCAACACAACTGTAGCCGTATGGAAGTCAACACAACTGGAGCCGTATGGAAGTCAACACAACTGGAGCCGTATGGAAGTCAACACAACTGGAGCCGTATGGAAGTCA